>NC_056735.1:676639238-676929238 GCF_019279795.1 Protopterus annectens
GGAAAAATCATAGAAATATGAAAGGAACTTATCGTATTGGTGATTCAAACTCAAGATCCACAATGTTGTCACTGCTACTGGACTAACAAAAGCCTCTGAATGAGTAAGTATTGAATTTTCCCTTAAAAGTTATTTTCCTTTCAACTAAGAAACATATTACACACAGGCAAACAGACACTCAGAATCACACACACACACACACACACACACACACACACACACACACACACACACGTGTGTGTGCCCACACAAAACTTTCTGCTCAGGCATTGTTAAAATCATGTAAATTTGAAAGAAAATATTAGCTCTCATTTGACATTTCAGAGCAAGACCTTCAGAATCATTTGTTGGTTTCACTACCACTTAGCTAACAGGAGCCTCTCACCAGGCAGGTACTGAATTTTCAGATTTATTTGTATACCCACATTTTACTATTTAACATTTACTCTAAGATTGCAAAATCTTGGAAAACAGTAAAGAATGTTTCAGTGAAAAATGTTTTTTATATATGTTTTATTGGAGAAAGAGAAATTTTAGAGATCTCTCTTTCTCCAACTTTAGATAATCTCAGAGTATGACTAATACCCCCAAAAACAATTATTTTGATTTGCAGGTGGCATAGTCACTCAAAACTTCATTCCAGTGTTGACTGAAATGCATATACCCCACTTGATGTCATTAATGTTCAGAAGGACACTAAAGATAGGGAAAAAAAGAACACTAACTGTAAGTAAAACATGTTTTGTTCTTAACAGTATTTGTATAAAACGTTCATGATTTAAATTAAATGTTACATAGTAAAGCATTTCCAATTATTGTGCTATGTGATAAATGTACTAAAGTTAACAAGTACATATTTTTTACTTTTTTGGTTTTAAGAAATGTAGATATTACAGTGTAAAAAGGGAAGAAAGGCTGAACAAATGTATAATATGATTTAATTTTGAATTGTTGAGGTTGGGATGGGGTGTAATAGTGCCCAGAATATAATATAGGTAGAGTGGATATGTTCTGTCTTACTTTTCCACAAGTGAATGTCTGGATTAAGGCTCTTGACTTAATCTAATAACATTTCTTGTGTAAGCAAGTAAGTAAGATGGCACTAAATGTAATGAAAATGTTTTCTTTAGCAAATAAATGTTCAACGTAAGTTGAGAGGCTTGCAGATGAAGATTACGTTTTGTACTTGTGTTTCCGTGGAGGCAAACTGACAATGGGGCAAGCATTAATAGCCAGAGCACATTTTAAGCTAAAGGTTAATGTTTTCTGAAAGCATATACTCTGTTTTTTTTTACATCTGGGAGGAGAATGAAGATAAGACAAGAACAGACAACAATTAGTGTAAATAGGAGCATAGGCTGTAATATGCATCTTAGCATGGGTAACTTTAATGTTAGGTTAAGTAATGCCTATGTGTGCAGCTGTTGAATTCGGACAGTTGTTGCTATAAAGGGCGTGAAACTTCATTACCTCAAGATGTGCATAGTTTTTGTGTGTTTGTTTTAAATTAATATGTTATGGGGTGTCTGGGTTGTGTTTCATATTTTTATTCAAGGGTTTTCATTAAAACAAAAATTCTTGTAAAATGTGACATAGGTTCAAATGCAGATGACAAAAAACAATTGAATAAAAGATTAACCTGACAAACATTACTGGCTGCATGCAACACAAAAGTTGGAAATATACATTTAAAAGGGCTATCATATATATATATATATATATATATATATATATATATATATATATATATATAATAGGTGGCAATAATAACTTCTTATCATAATGGTTACACTAAACATATTATTTTGGAATGTTAATGGCCTCACAGGTGTATACAAAAAAGTAAGACTATTGAATTATATTAAAAAATGTAGAGTACAAATGCAGTGCTGCAAAAGACATATTTGGAAAGAACTGAGCATATGAATTTGATAAAGAAAGGATTTTAGAATGGATATTCTCTGAATATCAGTGACAAAGGAAAGGGGAGAGTACTTATACTAATTTCTAGAGGAACTTTAGTAGTGATAGAAGAGGGGAAAAAGACAGTAATGGTAGAGTTGTGGTAGTAAGGGGTTATTTTCAAAGGAGGACGATTATACTGAAGTATTTATATTCCACCTAAAACTGTCATTATGGAGCTTAAGAAAATTTTGGGTGAAATAATCATCTGTCAGCAGGGAATATTGTAGATGGGGACTGGAACTTGACTTGCATCAGTGATAATGTATTTGGGGGACCTAGAAAGGGAAATATAACAAAAGAGGATAGATTTCTAAAGTATGACATATCTAGCAACTATTGCAGATCATGCACCAATAACAACTAAGATGAAAATGCAGGGCAATGAAGTGAAAATGAAACAATGGTGCTTCCCAACCTACCTGTTAAAAAACAGGAATTAAAGGAATGGTAGGGGAAATTATTCAAGAGTTATTAGGAAAGAGAAATTTCTACAGAAGTTATAGCTAGTAAATGGGATACAATGAAAGTGGGGTTTAAAATAGGCTAAAATAAAAGAAAAAGAGATATTTTAAGAAGTAACAAGAACTAAATCAAACAATGCCATTGTAAAGGATTTACAGTTGTACTTTCAATGTTGTGTTGTATCTTTCGGCTTTTCCCGGTTAGGGGTCGCCACAGCGGAACTCCGGTCCACTAATGATTGGCAGTAGATTTTTACATGCCGAGTTGCCAGCTCTGATGCACAACCTTCAACGAAAGTACGCCCATTCATGCATGTCTCCACACAGAAGACGCTGTAGCTGAGAATCGAATAGGACGATGTTTCACTGTGAGGCAACAACGCTACTGCAGCACCACCACCGCAGTTGTACTTTCAATACTAAATATAAATGAAAGTTATAAATGTTAATTGCTTTCAGGAGCATGTTCTATTATAAATGTTAAATGCCATTTGATGCATATTGTTACAAGGATGTATACTGTTCTAAATGTGGAATATCCTTAAGTACATGCCTTTATTACCACTATTTGTAGTGCTTTTCTTTCCGGAGCTCCACTGAAAATGAACACTTTCTAGCTCAGTTGGACCTTCTCAGTAAACAAATGTCAAATAAATGAATGAATGAATAAATAAATAAATACATAAATAAAATGTATCTTTTTGTTTAGCACTAGCTACACAAAGTTACTACCATTAATTATCATTTAGTTTAAGGTTATGAGCATTTAATTGCTACCACTAATTATCATTTAGTTTAACATATATGCATGTAGTTGCTGCTACCAATTATGCTTTAATTTGTCATTAAGTATGTGTTGTTACTACCACTAATTATCTTTATGTTTAAAAGAGAAAAAACACACCTTAACTCCTCTAGCTAGCTCAACCAGGAACTAGCAGCTGTGGTGTTAAATGCTGAAGATATACAAGCAGAGCAAAAAGCTGAATGAACTGTACAACACTGCCTTGACCATAAATGGAGCAAAGTTTATTCACAAGATACATAATTTATTAATGGGTGAACAGTCAAACTCTTGGTGAATTCTGCTTTACAATGATAGGAAGAGCCGACATTGAAGGATCAAGAAGCAATGTCGCTATGATCACTTGGCTGTTATCCCTGTGGTATCTTTTCTGACACCTCCTGCTTAAAACCCAAAAAGCCAGAAGGATCCTGAGGTCCTGCTACCAAGCTCTGTATTCATACTGAAAATCAAGATCAAGTGAGCTTTTGCCCTTCTGCTCCATGGCAGATTTCTGTCATCCCTGAGCTTGCCTTAGGACACCGGCATTACTCTTTGACATGTGTACTGCCCCAGTCAAACTCCCCACCTGACACTGTCCCCAGAGTGGGTCATGCCTGGATGCCTAGGTGCTTGGAGCCAGAAGTGAGAGCTCTAGTAGGGCTCACCCCCTGCCTCACTGAGTAAGTGAAAAAATGATAACAGTAGTGGTATTTCCCTGACAACCGAGGCCTCCCACTTATTCTACACATCTCATGCCTCTTCACAATGCCAGACTAGAGTCAAGCTCAGCAGGGTCTTCTTCCCCCCACCAGTGTGTTCCTTTAGTTTAACATTAGGCACACAAATTTACTACCACTAAATATCCTTTAGTTTAATGTTAGCAGTGATTGGTTGACTGTAGTCAGTTTTTGGGATCAGAACATTCATAGCAGTGTCTTGTCATGCAACTGGAAATAGTAAGTGAGATATCTCGTAGCACAGCTTTTGCTGGACAAGCACTTAATTAACTGTTGATTCATTATATGTTGTAAAAGTTAAGACTGAGTCTAAGATGAGAGTCCAAAACTTTTGTTTAATTACATTTAGAATTGTATTAATAAGTTTTTCTTCACAAAAACATAAAAAATAACATAGTTTCAAACCACATCAAAAGAACGACTAGGAACTCCACTGGCAGAACATGTAATTATTTTATTACATCCTAGTTTTGATATTATTAAGTTTTTTTATGCACTATGGGGTTGATTAGCTTCTAAGCAAATGCAAACAGCATAGCCCCTGATTTATGGGAGTTAACTGTTATTTTATTATTGTAGGCCCATTAAGAAAATTTTGTGAAACTATCTGGTAGTTTGTGCTGCAGAATATCCATAGACTTATCTATTTCCATCAAGAGCAAGTCAGCTGCACACATGACTACATTAAGGATGGTTAGCTCATAAGCCAGATTGTTCACAAAAAAATAAAAAAAAGGGTCCCAAAACTACCCCTGTGGTACACTACAACTTAATGTACCCATTTCTGACAGGTGTCAGAGTATATTTGAAAAGTTCTACTGTCAACATAGTTTCTTCAATTTGATTTAATTTATTCAAAACTGAGCCAAAGAAGCTTTTTAAGGAGTTTAAGATTTATTGTCTCCAATGCCCTTGTCATATTATCAAAGACTCCAGCTGTGAGAAGGACATTTTTTCTGTTGTTGTAAATGGTATTGCTTACACTATGTAGTGCTGTGACAGTGTTAAAACCCTTACAAAACTATGCTGCTCTTCACACAAAAGCTCATAACTGTTTATATGGTCAAAATATGTTTGTAAATTATTTTTTTTCAAATATTTTCATGACTGGACAGAGATTTGCTATTAATTTGGGTTTTGGGAAAGCAACTTTGGTTAGGTGGCAGGATGACTGCATATTTAAATGTTTTTAGAATTATGCCTGTAGATCTGGGAAAGGTTGAAGGGTTGAGACTTGGCATAATGGTTAAAGTATTTACCTCATAGGCAAGAGGTACAGAGTTTGATTCTGACTAATGGAAACTGTCTAGGCTTAAAATTATCCACAAGGGCAGTTAGTTTAAAATTTACCTCTGAATCTATGACAAATACATGTTATGGGTTTGGCTATTGAAAGTGCTGCCATCCTTAAGATGACTGGATGGAGCTTGTTAAGTTTAGCTCCAAAGTGTTTGTCTAATTTATGCAATAGTTTCATTGTTTCCTTTATAGTAATTTCTTTGAAGTGGAAGGCTGGAGATAGGGTGATAGCAGCATTTTCTATTAGTTGGTTGTTTGCTGGTGCTTGGATTTCATTTATTATTAATGAGGCAAGAAAGTATCTGTATTTTCTAGCAAATTCTGGGCTACCCTATAAGGTTGTGAACACAGTATTATTAGCTCCAGAATGTAATATGACCAGACGGTTATTTTATTTGTTCCTAGAAGTGCATAAGACTTTTTTTTTTACATTTGTTTACCGGGAATGTCTGACTGGAACAGAGCCCATTTTCAATGGAGGCCCTGGGAGAAACACTCCAGATGCATGTCTTTGGAATGTGGGAGGAAATGTGAGCACCAGGAGGAAGCCCACACAAATGCAGGGAGGACATGGAGACTCTGCACCAAAGGCACCCCAGCCAAGAATCAAACTGGAGAACCTCTTACTGTGAGGTGACAGTGGTAACCGCTGGACCACTGTGCCACCCGCCCATGACTTGAAAGTAGATCTTGTTTGTTCCCAAGGTAGTTAACTTTAGCTACATTGATTGCTATTCTGGTTGCTCTCTTGCAATTTAAGTAGATTTGGTGGAGAGCATTACTTAAGTGATTTTCTTCTAGTTTTTAAAAGCAATATCTCTCTGCCTTATTAAGTTTTTAATGTCAGTTGTCAGCCATGGGTATTTTTATTCTCTTAGTCTTCTGCAAGTTAGTAGGAAATTAATATCTTGTGCTGAAGCCAGCAGACCAGTAAAGTAAGAGAGGTCAATGTTAAGGTCTAGTTGGCTAATAAAACATGAACAGTCAATGTTATGCAGTACTGTTGGAAGGCTTGAGTCTTTACTTCTGGGGATTAACCTATGTGTAACTATTTGGAGGGGTGTTATTGGTTTAAAGGACCAAGTAGACATTACGAGGCAAAGGCCCCTGAGGCTGTTGGGATGTATTTCCAATTTTAGACAATAGTGCTTAACTCACACCTAGAATACATTTTTTGCATAGTTACATTTAGCAGCCATAGCTCCTCATCGCATCCTCACATTTTCTGGGGTTACCTTCCATAACTAAGTGACCTACCATTTAATAATAGGCAGTATAGTAAAGGACCACGTGTAAGTAAAAAAGAGATACTAAGACTGTTAATATAGGATGTCCAGAAGAGAGAATATTAATCACTGTTTGTCTCTTGTTATTTACATGTTTATATTTATATTTTCATACAGTAAGAATTGCATGTGCATAGTGTGAAATGTTGTAGTAGGAGACAGACTAATTCATTGTCAATGTTTATGTGTAGTACATTATATTGGAAATATTGTAAGGTGTTTACTAGTAGTTCTCAAGATATGTAATATTCCTATATGTATGTTACTATTTCTAAAACCAAGTGACTGACTAACTACTGCATGGCATCAGATGAAACCTTGGGTGATGCTGAAATTAATTTTTATTTATTAATTTAACATTTGTTTATTGGGAAAGTCTGACTTGGAATGATGCCAGTTTTCAGCGGAGGCCCGTGGAGAAATGTTCCAGATAACATTGTTATTGTTATTTGCAATATAAGTAAGTTGGAAGATATTGAATGCTATCTTATTAATTATACAAATAAGGATAATTTTCTTATCTATGCAAAATATCTTATTAAACACTGAGAAAGAAATTTCTTTATGTCATGTAAAAGCTAGAGTCTGGATGAACTAAAATGGTCTGACTCTCAATGTCTTGGTTGTACTGTTTCCAAAATACGAAAAGTTGTTTCTTAAACTTTAGAGAAAAATAAAATTATTGGACTTCTGGTATGGTGAAATAGTGGGTGCTAGCTCTGCCCAGCTCTCCCAGAAGTGACTGAATTAAATCACTGACATCTGCTTGCCTTAGTTTTTAGAAAGTAACTGTCTCAATATCGGAACACTTGTATGAGGGTCTGGAAAAAAAAAACAGTCATCAAGGTGTACAGGAATCTCCTTCTCCATCTTATGTACCCCATGATTTTTAAAGTCTTTTCCTTGATGGTATTAAGACTTATTGGGAAATGGAAACAGCTCTGGATTTAAAACAATCAACAGCAGAAGGGGACAGGCAACTTCGAAAATGAAGTGCCCTTACAAGGACATAAGGGAGAATCAGTCAAAAACAAGAATAATTCCAGATACCCTTTAAAACCTGTCTTGGTTTTCCAGCAAAGAATGAAAGAAAAGCAGTGAAGAAAGAGGGAGTACACACAAAAAAACATAATGGTATATACCCAACCATGGCAGGATGTTTCGATACGGATAGACGAGGACGGTCAGTCCACAATGGAGGAAGATTGGATGTCAGTTGAAGAAGTTACACCCTTCTTATAAAGTATTGTTGTGTGAGTTGAACTTACCATAACAGTAGATGTTCAAATGATAACTGCTTCAGTAGCTTCAGCTGCATTGCTTATATGCTGCCAAGGATATAACAGCCAACCAGCTTCCAAAGCTTCAGGGCACCTTCTACGCACCCAGACTACCAAGAATCTCAAGCTGAGCTGACTAAAAGACAAGTCTGGGTGCAAATCCCTTCAGAGATTTTTCTGCCAGAAGGAAATGGGAGGCCAAGCCAGAAAGGACTATGCTAGGAACAAAAAAAACACAGATGCCCACAGCCTGGCATAAAGAAAACACAGCAAAAAACAAGGTGGGAGTGGAAAGAGGGAGGAGTTACTGCAGTAGTGAACATTTTAACATCTACTGTTATGGTAAGTTCAGCTTACACAACTGCACTGTGATCATCATATTGATTACTGCTGCAGTAGCCTTAGCTATATGGATAGAATACCATAGCTAAGTTCATTTTGGAGGTGGAAGGAGAACAGTCCAGGATCCCCTTGAGAACAGCCTTAGCAAAGCTTGATCTGGACCTAGAGAAGTGATCAACAGAGGACTAAGTAGCAGCTTCTATATTTCCTTTTCAAAAAGCCATAGATGAAGCCAAGGCCCCAGTAGAGAGGGCCTTGAACCTGTCTAGAACGGATTTGTTAAGGTGAATATCACAAAAGGTAATAGCCTTAGACAACCATTTGGAAATTGTCTGTTTCACAGAGGTTGTCTCTTCTTCTTACCCTCACAACAAATAAACAATTGATCCAAAGATCTGAGAGATATAATTATGTCAAGATAGTACCTCGGTTGTCTTTGGACATTCAAGGTATGGAGTGTCCTTTCTCCCTCATTTTTAGATTCAGTAAAGAAAACTGGGAGACGGATACTTTGGCTTAAAGTAAACCTGGATTCCGCTTTAGGCATAAAAAAGGATTAGTTTTCAAAGAAACCTTATCCCTATGGAACATGAGCTAGGGATGACTCACAGTAAGATCCCAAGGAGGGCCACTGGTTTACTTGGTGGCCTCTTATACAAAACCCTTTTCAATAACATTTTGACATGTGACTACATTGAAATAGGAGGACCTATGGGCAGATATGCTGAAATGGCCAATAAATTAACCTTGAAAGAGGAATAAGAAAGGCCATATGACAGTAACTCACAAAAATATTGTAAAACCAGAGAGCAACTAGCCCTGAATGGGTGCCAGTTATGCTGTTGGCACAAACTAGAAAAAAAACTTTTCCATTTGGTTAATATATCATTTTCTAGTAGCAGGCTTTCTTGCCTCCATTAGTAACTGCTGCATGTCCTCTGTAAACAGGTGCCTAAAAGGAATTAAGGCCTTATCAAGGCAGTTAGTTGAAAATGATTAATGTGAGAATGTATTGAACACCTTCTTCTTGTGTGAGTAAGTCGAGTCTATGAGAAAGTTTGTGGTAATTGTTGCTGGCCATTTCCAAAAAAAAAAAAAAAAACACAGTTGCCTTGAACAGAAGGGAGTCAACATTGATGAGTGGATGGGAAACCACAAATTTGTCCCAAGAGTTCCACCTTAGTCCCTTATTGACAGGAGTGACAGGTACAGACTGAGGTTTCTTTTTTGGGGATAAATTATTGGTTAGGCTTGTAAGGGTCATTAGCATAGTTACCTCCTATGATCCTATGATCTTTAGAAGTACCCTGAATGTTAATGGAAAGGGTGAAAAAGCATACAAGAATATCATGTCCAAAGAAAAGAAAAGGCATCTGTCTTCCAGGCCTTCTTGTATATGCTCCTGAAACAGACTCTTGCCAGTTGATTGTTCAAAGTGGAGGCAAAAAGGTATTCTTGAGGAATGTTGGAAGACCTCCTAATCTAGTTTCCATTTGTGACAGTCTGCCCTGGTCCTGCTCAGCTGGTCTGCTACACAGTTTTGCTCTGACAGAATGTAGGATGCCTGTAGAGTGAGATTGTGTTGTGAAACTATATCCCAAGCTAACATGCCTAGTCTGCAAAGGGCATATAACCTGGTTCTTTCTTGCTTGTTGATGTAGAACAAGACTGCAATGTTGTTTGAACCTACTCTGAAGAGGACCCGGGGGCCATAGATGGTTCAGAGAGTTGAATGTCTGGATCAGGGCAAGCATCTCCAGGATATTCATGTGTCTGCATCTGTCCTGGGTGTCCAACACCCCAGCACTTTTATCCCTACTGAAACTGCTCCCCAAGCAAAGTCTGAAGCATCTGTGGTGACTGATTGCTTTGGAGCAGGGAGGGAGAAGGGAAGACCTGGAGTTAAGGATATCTGTTGTCTCCACCAAAAACATTCTTTTCTGACAAACATCAGTACTGGGATTTGAAAAGATAAAGGATGTTGATGCTGGGATCAAAGAGATTTCAGATCCTATCTTGCCAGGGGTATTAAGAGAATCATAGATGCCATGAGACCCAAAATCCTGAGGTATTCCCTCACAGTGACAGAAGTCTGAGTGGAAAACATTAGAAACTGATCTAAATAAGGATCTATTTTTTTCCTGTGGAAGTAAAGCCCTTTGATCTGAGGTGTCTAGTTATATCCCAGGAACACAGTTCTGTGTGAGGAAAGACATTTGACTGTTCGCTTGGAATCCCTGCTTGTGTAAGAGATCTGTCACTTAAGGGAGAAATTCCTGACATTTTGAAACCAACTTTGCAAAGATAAGCAAGTCATCTAAATATGGAAAAATGTGGATACCCTGTAGTCTGCAATGAGCTATGACTGGAGCTAGGCATTTTGAGAACACTCTTAGTGCAGTAAACGGTCCAAAGGTTAAGGCAGAGAACGGATAATGTGATCTAGACATACAAAACCTTAAGAAACATCTGAAGTCTGGAAGAGTAGGGTTGTGATGATAAACATCTTATAAGTCTAGGAAACTTGAAAGAGGAAGAAGAGGTAGCAGAAACTGCAGATAGAAACATTCCACATCCTTTCACAATTTGTCAGAACAAACTTTAGCATATGTACCTGGCAATTCAAAATTCTGAAAAGAAAAGTTGCAGAATTATATACTTTTCCTATACCTATCAATAATTTCTCCATCTTTATCAGAAAGAGTAGGATTGGAATTAACTAAGTGTTTAGCAGCACTGAGGTAAACTAAGGCTATAGCTGCTGGGGCAGGTTTGGGAATGGTGCATAAAATTTTAAAATACTGAGGAATTTTATACATCTTATCTGCCTTTTTAGGGGCAGCTGGTTGACTAACAGAAAAACTGCAGGCAGTAAGACACACATCATCTAAAGCTGACAGAACAGGAGGAATGGGTTTAGGTTCTGGAAAAACCTTCTGTAAAATTCAAAGTATTTTCTGAAGAAATGAGAAACCTCAGTGTTCTTCTACTGAAAGCACTTGCACAGTCTAACAATATTCTCAGAGAAAAAGCAACCTCCATAAGGAGACTCAGACATTGAGCTCTCCTTTCAGTTTCAATTAGAAATCTGAAGAAGAAAAAACTAAATCCATCCCTGTGTATTCCTTTTCAGATTCAGAATATTGAATCTCTTCAGGAAAAGTGGAATCACCTTTTTTTTTTTTTTTTTTACCAGAAACTACTTTACAAGATGTATCAATAGCCTGAATTAAACCCTGAGCAGACCCAGTAAACTACTCCTGTCTAACGAAATTTGAGATACATGCTTGGTTTTCTGTTTCTTTTTGATAGGAAAAAATGGGGTCAACCATGTTATTAATGGCAGCAGCTGCTTCCCAAGGAATAGGTACAGCATTATGGCACAACAGGGAAACCTTCCCTGTTCCCTCTCACAGAACTGACAAGAGTGGCTCCCTCTTGCCCACTGAGGAGACTCCAACAACTGCAGAAAACATGGCCAACCCTGTCCATAGTGGCTGTAGGTGCCACACTAGAGGGATCTGGGGTAAAAGATGATTGGTCTGAGGCACAACAAAAGGCCACAGCAGAGTCACCCACCTGTAGATGAGGCAAATTGCTAACCTGCTGTAGTTGCAAAGGCTGTTTGTTTAACTTTTTCTTTTTTTAGCTGGAAGAAGGACTGACCATGGGACCAGTAGTCTGTCCATGGGCAAGCAAAAAAATGGTGCCTCTTTCCTGGGGAAGACGAGCAGCAAATGCCGGTAAAACTACCAGTCCACACAAGTTACATTTTTTTTTATTTTGACAGAAAAAAAACAGTAAAAAGGACTTTCAAACACTATGTCAGCCCCATAAAGGAAAAATAAATGCACTTTATCCACAAAAAGTATGTTTCAGTTAGTTAACACTACTTTTAAACTGACAAAAAAAAAATGAGTGCTCCATTTAAAAGTATTTTGCAGTCTCGAGACAATCCATTAAAACACAACACTCCTAGCTTTAAAATAACTTTCCTGCACAGGAAAGTGATAAAACATCAGTACATTTAAGAAAATGGAAGTTTTTTTCCCCAAAGGGAACTTAACTGCCCAGTGAGGGAAAGCACAAGCAAACCATCAATCCTCAAGAGCCTCAGAGGTGCGTACTGCTCAGCAGCAGTAAAGCTCTGAGGGGCTTCACTCCCAAACCTGACTTTTAGCCAGCTCATCTTGAGCTGTTTGATAGTTTGGGTGTGTGTAAAGTGCCCTAATATTTCAGAAGCTGGTCGGCTGTTATATCCTTGGCAGATATAACCCATATAGCAAAGGCTACTGCAGCAGTAATCAATATGATGAACATCTAATTGTTAAGTTTTCTTCTGGCATAGATTTTGAGAACTGTAAACTCAGTAATCTGTTGATGGCTTCCGTTTTATGAACATTTGGCCTGGTGAGGTGAAGGATTGTAAATTAGTATGGTACATTAGATAGACTACAGCTTAAGCCAAACTACTTTCTGGATGGATGTGAGGATGTTGTACATTTAAATTGGATCTACTTCACATTGTCAAAGGCAGACAATATCGAAGCTGATATTGTCGACACCAGATTAGCAAAAGCAAAAAACATTGAACGTTTAAACGGAAATCTCCATAAGGGGAGATTTCCATTTAGTTCAATGTAGTGCAGTCTCAGAGTTGGTATATTTAAGTAGGGGGTGTGTGGTGGGGTAGCCCCCATAAAGGGGGTGCAGGGGGCTTGCCTCCCTGCTTGCAAAGGTAAGATTTTATTTATTTTTGTTTGTATGCATTTTTTTTAAATCTTTTGATGTTTCAGAATTCGATGATATGATGTCGACCATATCAGATTCGATATTCTGAAACTTCGATAAGATAATATAGACGCTTTAAATTTAGTATTCTCCTCACTGTACATACTTGATTGGTAAACGTGCGTTTGTCACTAGTGGTATAAGATGGGGGAATGCTGATCTAGGCTGTATCTATGCCCATCATTTCTATTGCTTTTAAAGAGAATGGTAAACTACTGAAAATTCACATAATGTAGTGATGTACGCAGCAAACTAGATGCTAGTCCAGACTGGAGAGAGCCTGCATAACTAAACAGCATGCACATTTGATTCAGTGTGAGAGCGATTGCACTGTGTTTAATGTTTTTAGATTGCTTATGTTTTGCACAATGTGGTGGTGTGACACATATGCAAAACCTGACATTTCAATGATGCTAAGGTTAGTTGAAATAATAACTTATCTGAGCAGCATAAAAGGACCAGAATATGGGCCTGGATATGCCCCAGATGGACATGGAGTGGCTTTATAAATAACTAGTATTTTCTTCTATTGACCCTGTGGGACTACCTACACTAGAAGAGGGGGTATCACTGAGCTTACCTTACATGTTTCTTACTTTCCAAAGTGGCAAAATGTAGCAGTTGAAATGAGGGTGAAAAATTGGGAAAAGACTGGATAATAATACATTGAGCAAGAGAAAGGATACAGGAATCAGAGTGGGCAGGGACAATTTGTAAGAATACAAAAGATGAATGGTTAGATAGGGCTCAGTTATTAGTAGACCACTCATTGTTCAGATTGAGGTTCAGCCCCTTGTGGAGGAGTCAAGGAATTGTACAGAGGCTAAACTATCTAATGGTAGCAGCAGCACGATACACGCAGGGGAAAGGTAAACAGACAAGTGCACAGGCTGAAAGGAGTAAAGTGGAGAAAGAGGAGAAATGAGTACAGGATAATTACAGCCAATGACTATTCGGCAGTTACTAGTAAGAGATATGTATAAGAGATCCAGGCACATTTATTGATGACAGTCTGACCTTTGGTGACGATGTTTCAGCAGAGGTTAGTGTAAAATATAGCTATAGATGCTAATGACTTAGCTACAGAAAGCTGCATATCATATTGTACACTTGTTTTCTGGATTGTTCAGTCTGATTAATGACATCATGAAAGTTAATCACCATACACAGATTCTCTGTGTTGCTTACTCACCATCTAGACACTACAGTTAGAAAGATATTTAGGGTAGCTGACTTAATCCTAAAAAGCATATCAGGATGATTCTGAGAAAGAACTCTGCCAGTATGTAATTCAGAGACTTATGAAGTACAGTGCTTCTTTTTCAAATTACCTGCAAAAGTTAAGCTGTAGAGCTAGGTCAAGGGAGCTTTTGCTGTGCGTACTGCCATTTAGGATCATGAGTGGCATTCTGTGCTTGGTTGTTAAGACCCTTTAGGAGACACATGTTAACACTTGTCAGGAACACACATCTAATGGGGCTAATATGATATTAAATAACTTGATACTAAAACTAAATATAAGCAACAAGAAAAGGGGATTGGTTTGTGATGTAGTGCCCATCTAGATAATGGACATAATTGTTGCTTCTGGTTAAGCAATGCATGTACCTATTCCTACTTTTAACAACCACTGATATTATAGTTGATAAGAATTAGAGACCAGAGTTATGCCAGTCAAGATGTTAAAAGATCAATAAATGACAAGATTGCTTTTCTACCATATGAACCTAGAAAGGTATCATGCTACTTAATAACTCTCCTACCACAGTAAACCCACAAATAATTTCTTGATTATTTCACCAAAACTCCTCTATATACAAATTTTCTTTTGGTCCCACATATCTAATGTGTGGAGTCTGCATGTCCTCCCCGTGGTCGAGTGACTTTAAAGATATGCAGGTAAGTGCGTGCGTGAATAGGCGTGCCTTCTTTGAAGGTTGGGCGTCAGGGTGTCAACTCGGCACCGTAAAAATCCACTGCCAATCATTAGCAGACAGGAGTTTCGCTGTGGCGACCCCTAACTGGGAAAAGCCGAAAGAAGAATATCTAATCTCTTCTGTTTTCCTTCTCTTTTCTCATGTCTTCCACACCCATTGCGCCTGTCTAACAAATGCTACAGTTCCCTAAATTTTCTTCTTCGGTCATTAACTAATGACTGAAAAACATCATATACATCTTATAATCCCCAGCCCATCAACATCTTGACCAGAGAAGAGCCTTGCACTTTCCACATCTTACACGTTTACTTTTCTGTGTTTCATTGTTCTCTTTCCCCCAGAGTTAAATCACATCAGCAAATAACAGTTCTAGTCAAACTCCTCGATTCCCTCCCATGAAATCCTCTCTACGCAGTGTAGATATCTTTTTTCAATGATTCATAATTTCTTCTCCTCACACAATACAGATTGTGTATCCAGTCCTATTAACATACTGTTTTAGTTCTTGCATCTGAACATCTATTGTATAATATAATATTTTCAATTTGAAATATGTATGAAGCTGTTTTCATAGGTTCATACATTTATACTAGGTTAACAACCATCAGGGTCTTTACAAACCTAGCCATTCAAGCCAGTCCAGTTTTGTCCCCAAGTTCCTTGGACACCTATACGGTGGGTTGTGTTAGTAAAGAGGTAGCTGAGGGTTATGCAGTGGCAGGATATATTAGTTTGGGATTAATTTACTTACTGATGACTTCTGTTTATCAGAGACATTGGGGCCAGACTGGCAGTGAATTTTTGATTTTGCATCAAATGATCAGGGTTTCTTTTGAATAGGTTCAGGGATAAACTCTGCTTCATGTAGATGGGAAGCTTATTTCATAGTGCAGAGATGCTTTGAGACACATATCAGTCTCTCCAGCTTGTTCTGTTTCGGTTGCAGGCAAAGTTCAGGTTGTTGGATTTAGATTTCTAGTACATCAGAAAGTAAGTACTTTTTAATGACATATTGAACATTTCATCTGACTTTTGAAAGTTATATTATACAGCTTTCAATTATTTATTTTGGTATCATCAAGAGGTTCTACACATTACCAAGACCAATCATCATATCACCCTAATATTTACTAAGCCCTGCCCATCTAAACCAGCATCTGTTTAGAGTGAAGAACTCTTCTGCTTTATGCCAGACCCATATTAAAATAGTCAAACATTCCACAATAGAATACTGGTAAGTTGATAGCTACACCACACTTACAGATGCTATTTCCTCACAATACTTCCTTATGTCTCTCTCCATGTTATTAGCTCAGAAGGTTAGGCATAAATCTGTATATAACCCACTGGATTGCTGATTGGCTCACAGACAAGACCCAAGAAGTCAAGATCAGTGAGACCACCTCCGTCAAGAGACTGGTCACCAGTGAAGTACTCCACGACTCCACATGCTGGGCCCATTTCTGGTTGGTATCTACTTATCAGAAGTCAAGGCTAACATTCAGGGCTTCTGGTTCATTAAGTTTGAGAATGACTGTAAATTGAGAGTTATTATAGATTCCCCCAAAACAACATCTTGCAAGAGGGTTTACACAGACAAATGACTGGTGCCAAAGTCATGACCAAAAACACAATGCCAAAAAAAATGCATTATAATGCCCTTTGGGAAACTGTCTACCCAAGTTAATTACACCATTGATAAAACACCCCTAAGAGCTGACCCAGTAGTAAGGGATCTGGGAACATGTAGACAACAATCTTGCCTTTGACCAATACATAGCGAAGATAGAAGAAAATCATTCTATGTTACCTAACTTATAGATAAGGGTATGGTATACAGGTCCAAGAAAGTTATAGTACCACTCTACCCAGCCCTTATCAGACTTATTACTGAATACTGTTCCCCCTTCTGCCTGTATATAATTTATTTTTTAATTTATTTAACATTTGTTTACCGGGAAAATCTGACTGGACACAGGTCCTTTTTCAGCGGAGGCCCGGGGAGAAAAGCTCCATGAGTAACAGTAGATTTTCATGCACACATTACAACAATCAATAAAGTATAAAGTAAACAAAATGTAGTATACATAAGAACATACAAATTTGTTACATCTTGACAAGAAAATCTAGGCTTTGAACATAGCTAGTACTATTTGTAGGTATGACTCATGTCAAGATATAAGGTTAACAGGTTGGCAGGAACAAAGGCTTAAACACCGGGGGAGAAGCTGGATTTGTTTTGGGTATACTATGATGTATAAGAGCACTCATTAGGGGTTAGTACAGGAACATAGCCACTTATTTTTTAGATAATCTTTAAGTGATGGCTTAAAGTGGTTAGTGGATGAGATTGAGAAAATGGATTTAGGAAGGGAGTTCCATATACGAGATATATCATTGGAAAATAAAGATTCTCCTGCAGTGTTGTTGGCCTTGGAGACTGTATATAAGTTCTTATTGTTAGAGTGAAGTGGTCTGCTGAAACTGTAAGGAAGGATGAGATTTTGTAGTGCAGGGGTTCTAGTTGGTTGTGTTGCAATTTTGTGAGTTAGAGATAGTTGGTTGTAAAGAATAATGTTGGGAAGCTCAAGCCAGTCTAGTATCCTTAAAGGTGTACAATGATGTGTTCCATATGGGCAGTCTGATGTAATGCTTCTAGCTTAGATAAGTCAGTTTTCCTTAGATCAGTTAAAAATGGAGAGGCATATAGTAGAGTGGAGAGTAGATGGGTTTGTGCTAATGTAATTTTGGCCATTGTGGTAAGGAACCTTTTGTGCCTATATAGACTTCCAAGTTTCTTATGGACTTTTTTATAGTTAGGGAGACATGCAAGTCAAATTTTAGGGTATTGTCTATTTCCACTCCAAGAAGCTTTGTATGGGTTGTCGGGGAGATCACAGTATTGTCTTTGGCTATTATGTTAAATGTTGGGCATGAGATAGATGTCTTGTTAGGTTGGAAGAGTAATAATTTAGTTTTGTTTGGGTTCAGGATTAGATGGGCATTGACTAACCATGTTTCAGCAGAAGTGAAAGATTCCTGTGTTTGAGAATGAAGAGCTGATAGAGAAGTGGCAGCACAGATAAGTGTTGAATCATCTGCATACTGTATTATAGAACCATGTGGAGTAGCTGTGTGTAGATTATTAGTAAAGAGGGAGAAAAGGACAGGGCCTAAGATAGATCCTTGGGGGACACCACTGGATAAAGGAAGGTGTGGAGATAGGTCACCTTGCCATAGAACAGATTGTTGATGGCCAGATAAATAGTTATGAAACCATGCTGTGGCAGATGGTGAGAAGGATAGTTCAGTTAGTACATCTATTAGATTGGAATGGGAGACCATAGCAAAAGCTTTTGATAGTTCTAGAAAAATGGCAGATACAAAGTTGTTGTTATTCCTCGATGGTTTACCATATTAGTGAAGGATAAGAGAGCTGTGGTGGTACTATGTGATGAGCGAAACCCATGCTGAGTGTTTGTGAGAAGGTTATTTGTTAGTTAGAATTTCATGACCTTATTAAATTGTGCAAACCCACACATTCAGCTGGGAACCACCTCATGTCCTTCTCTCTAGCTCGCCTTTGGAACTCTCTCCCTTCTCCCATCCACACCACTAGCAGTCTCTCCTTGTTCAAAACCTCACTGCACTCACACCTTACTTCACAATGAAAATGCTCTTGCTGCAATCCTACCTAATCCTGACTACACTTTCTTCCTAGATTTTCATACTCACTTGTGCCTGCCACTGCCTCCTTAGTTTCTCCATCACTAGGGATGTACATGACCAATGACTAATAATTACCTTATGCTACAATAAAAAAAAAATAAAATCTAATGCAATTTCTTGTAATTCAAAATTGCTTTGATTTGTTATTTATCATCACTGTAATGTTTATTAGAAATGTGTGCTAAAGGTTTGTACTTTTTCTGTACTATGTATTTGTATTTTTCTG
The DNA here is from genome assembly GCF_019279795.1 of Protopterus annectens. Classification (NCBI taxonomy): domain Eukaryota; kingdom Metazoa; phylum Chordata; order Ceratodontiformes; family Protopteridae; genus Protopterus; species Protopterus annectens. The sequence goes on from NC_056735.1 coordinate 676,658,079, forward strand.
GAGCTTTTCTCCCCAGGACTCCATTGAAAATGGGCTCCTTGAGGCCCAATGGACTATCCTGGTAAACAAACTGCAAATAAATAAATAAATAATAATAAATAAATGACCTGAAGATGAATACACCTCCCAAGTAGCTTAGAAAGTGGTGAAAGAATAGCAATTGGCTCAGTTCTGTGGAAGGTCACCCTTTATGAAGTGGGATTACATGGGAAATTTTCTGCAGTTGCGGGACCTTGTTTTCCAGAATGGATCTTTTTATAAGGATTGATACTGGGAAGGCTATAGATTCAGCTGCATTTTAAGGTATTCACTGGGTAAGTTATCAATGGAAAGTGTAGTAGGTTTTAGTTTCTGTAGTAGTTTTTTTATAGTGGCTGTAGGAACTGGAGAGAAAGAGAATGAGGCATTGCTAGCTATAGACTTGGCTGGTTTGGTATCAGGCATAGGGGTTTGCTGTTTAGAAAGGGCAATTATATATTCAGTAAAATGTTTGTTAAAAGTGGTAGCTATGCTATCGGAATTGTTGTGGATGTTTGGCGTTGGTGTAGTAGATTTTCCTGGGTGAAGGACTGAGTTCATAGCTGGCCAGAATTTTTGAGGGTTTTTTTGATATGTGTTTTGAATGTTATGATAGAAATTTATTTTATCCTGTTTTATTTATTTATTTATTTTTTGCCTTATTTCTAAGTTCTTGTTACTGTTGTTTAGAAACTACTGTGTTAGTCTTATGCCATAGTTCCCAGGCTTTATCTCTAGTTTTCAGAAGGGCCCTAGTGTCTCCACTTAGCCAGATGGCATAGTTTGATGTTACCCTGATGGTTCTATCAGGGGCATGTGCATTTAATATATCTAAGAAAGATTTATTAAAGTGGTTCACTGCATCAGCTAGGTCAAGGTACTTGATTGGAGTCCAACTGCATCTTTGAAGGTCAGCTAGGACATTGTCAAGATTAAAGTTATGTTTTTTTCTCAGTTGTTTAAACATAGTAGGTTTTGGTAGGAATATGTGTTGTTGTATAAGAAATGTGGTTAGGTGGTCGCTCAGACCATCAGGAAGGAAACCTGATTGGAATGAGTGAGAGGAGCTAAGGGTACTGCTTGCCCAGTGCAAGTAGTAGTTCAGCCCTGACCCTATTCAAACAAAACCTTTAGCATTGGATGGGAAATCATAAATTTACCCAGGGCCTGGCCCTCATGTATCTTATGGATAGAGGCCATGAATAAGACAAGTATTATCCTAACTAACACCCGTCATTACAAATCCTTAGTTGCCTCTCTACTAACATGCCCCCCTACATATAGATGCCATGATACTCAGAACCCAAATGGTTTAGGTGCACGGCTAGGCTTTTAAGGGCCCTAGCAGTCATTAGCCTGGTAACAACCTATGAATCTGTCACCTGGCTTCTACAAAATGGCAGTAAATTAAAGCACTCACATAAGCTTTTTCTTCTTAATTGTACCTGCAGGTCCATCCTCAACCACTTTGCCATTTTTGTACATGGGGTCTGGGTGTCACTTCAACAGTAACAATCATCTAGAGCCAAGGTTTACACCACCGAGTGACTATTCCTGCCATGGTAATTCATTTGTACCACACACTCGCACACACACTCACACCTAGACCCAGTCTAGAGTGTCCAATCCACCTGCTGCATATCTTTGGAACATATTAACTGTTTCTAATTTCAGTATCCTAACAGCTACTTATCACATCCCAGTCTCAGCAATGCTGACCATTATTTATTCTTTTACTGTATGCTGTGTGAGCACGAGGGAAAAAAACATGATGCCAATATAATGGATACCTCAAAGAAGGGATTACAGATAATTCTGATGGTGAATGGGTCTGGTAAGGCACCTCATTCTGTAGACCCATTGCATTCATTGCATTCCCATTTATTCGTTTTTTTTTTTTTTTTTGTGGCTGAAACTTAATGTGCCTGCTGCTTTGGTCATAGAAGCCCCAAACTGTTTGTTGAAAAGCCCAGAGTTTCCAGTCATTCATGCAGAATTAATCAACATCAGGCTTGGGTTCAGGGACAGTTGCATGTTTGCTATACTCAACTGTCAATTACTATAAATAATGAATGGTTCTATGCGATATTTAACAGTAATTATAATAATGTATAACTTAATTTTCTGTTAATTGTAAAGCAGAGTTCCCATAACTGTGTTCGATCATATTGCATCTGTAATATTTTCTCATACATTTTTCCTTGTGGTTGGATGGTTAAACATTTTGGCATAAAACAGAGCTGTGAAGTCACAGTTACTTGAGGGTGAAGAATCCAAATTCATAGGTTCGTAGAAGATTACTAGGCTAATGGCCCAAGAGCCCTTCCAAGTCTAGCCATATTTATCCCACGTTTCCCAGTTTGCAATAGCTGTGTGAATGCAGTTCACAGAGGTTTGTGCCTATGGTATTATAAAATAATACTAATGCCAATGAAATTCAGAAATGCAATAGACAAATGAAATTCATACCAGTTGACTTTTGACACAGTGACCAGTTTTGTGAAACTAAAGTCATCATTACAACAGACTAGGGCAAGCAATCCAGATTATAGGTTTCAGAGACCTCCTATTGTTCTGTATTTTCTAAATAATGTATGCATGCGAAGTCTATCAGTCTTATGGAGATGGAAGTTATGCATATGAAGTTGTCCATAGCTAGACAACTAGGACACTGTTCACTTGCTGTTCTTACTTTGTATCTATTGTGTGTAAGAATGACACTCACTTTATACTTTTCTTACAATTAGCTGTTTTGCAGCTTTAGATATTAACAATTATTACCATGCTGAAAACGATTTAATCAAACAGATATTTGTGCCTTGCTTCCAATTAATTCATAAATTACTGTGTATAACTAGAAGTGTATAATACTAATGAGACATGATAACACTCATTAAAAATGATGTGTTCTATCTGATTTGTTAATTACCTAGAAAGCAGTATCATTTTAAAGCCTGAACATGTATACAAAATTATAAATACCAATTAACTGGTTATGCTATTCTGTGCTGCTTTCTGTATTTGCTCTGAAGCTATGTACTTATCAAGCATTTTGGTAATAAACCTGTAATTAATTTAAGACATGTGCTATTTGCTATTTATCTACTGAGGAGCTGAAGAACAAGGCCCTAGGAGCTGCTTGCCTCCTTTCATGTGTTTTGAATATATTGTACTTGCTTTTTTTCCATTTTGAATTGCACTTGCACATGTTTATGCCCCTACCTCTTATTGTCTTGTTTAAAAGTATGCTTTCTTTGCAAACGCAAATTGCTGTGATTGCCATTATATCACAATTCAGACCATGGTAATTTTAATTTATTTGTGTAACACTGTTTGCAAACTATGCCTGTTGTTGCCTTTGTAAGTTTCTGCTATCCCCAAAGAGAAAACTTGCCCCCGGATTTACTAATCTTCTGTGCAGGACTAGCTTAGTCCTGCACTGAAGCGACCGTTTAGGAGCAGGATGGCAGCGCGCCATGCATAATAATGAGGCGCTGCCTGAGCCCGTAATCTTACATGGAGCATGTAAGAGTGCAGGGGCGTGTCTGAAAGCAGAGCCCTCAGAATATACACTCCCCTGCAACAATGAAGAACAGCAGAAAGGGGTAATAAATGAGTGAGACCGCTCATAGGTGTCTGCATATCCCCACCAACAGTCCCCCATGTGTACAACAGTAACAGTACATATAAATAAAATGAAGAAACCCTTTTATATATATTTAAAAGTCCGATTAAAGCTAACTGTAGGTGCACGGGTGTGCCCATCACTTATCTACGGTTAATGTAGCTTAAATGGCTGAAGAGGATAACAAGGAAGATATATGCAAATGAAGTAGCATAGCAATAGTGTAGTGGGCAGAGCATTCGCCTTACGAGCAGGCATTCCTGGTTTGAGTCCCACTGCAGCAGATTCTGTTTTCCATGGCAAAGCACGTTATGAGTAATATTTATGTTGCATAACCCACTAAATAACATATTTTTATGAACTGGAGTACTGCAGTAAATGCACACGTGAGGTGTCAGTGTCATAATGAATAAGGCACTTGTAAGCAGGTTTAAGCACAAATAAGCAGTAGTAAGCATGTTTAAGCACTAGTTAGCAGACGTAAGCCTGTTTGCATGGTGGCAAACAATACCTACACTGGCTAAACAATTCTAAAGCTAACTCCCTGTAAGCAGATGTAATGGCAGGCTAGCAGTGCTTACCCTCGTGCAAACCCACTTACAACTGCTCAAAAGTACCTTAATCACTCTGTATCCAGTGGCTCTTGTTCTGGCCATCAACAAAATAAACAACCATGCAGGTCTTGAACCCAAGACCCCGTACACCATAGTCACAGTAGTTAACTACCAAGCCATCACAGAAGTACAGAAGAATGAGGTATCAGCAAACAAGAACTCACCATAGTAAAACCAAACTGAACCTGTGAAAGGAATCAGTATGCAGTCATATGTTCCATAACCCACTACATAACATAAATATGTGAACTGGAGTGCAGCAGTAAGCTCAGAAGTGAGGTGTAATTGTAATAGAGTGTTGAAGTCCCCAATAAAACACAAGGCCCCCATAGAGTGTACGTACACAATAATTGTGGATACCTGGCAGATATATAAGATGCAATGAATAAGAAATCAATGCCCAAAAGGAAATATAATGCAAAGTCTAATGTAAGCAACGCTAAGCATTGCACAGACCAGCTTAGGAGGTGTAAGCAATGTGTAAACCAGCTAACTCAATGTGCCCAGTGGTATACCCCTTTAAACAATGCCAACCCTAGGTAAGCAGGTTTGCCCATAGCTTAGCATTTTCAAAACCGGCCAATCACAGAAAAGTGCAGGAAATTGGCCCTACTTAAACCCAGGAGGTGGGAATACATCTCATAACTAGTTGTAGCTTTGCCTTGCAGGCACTATGGCAGTAAGGGGAGAAGGTGTGCTCTTCCGGGCACAGCACTGGTGCATCCAGGAGTCCAAGGTCATGGCAGGACTCCTAGTTAAAGACCATGCTCAGAGACTGCTGCAGGGCCAGTACCAGGGCTCCCCATATAAAGCAGAGGCCTGGGACCATCTCGCCGGTGACCTCAACAGTGCCACTGGCATATCCCAAACTGGTGAGCAGGTCAGGCACCACTATGCTGACCTGAAGCAGCGTAAGGGAGACCTCTTGGAGGAGTGACTCCAAGAGGCGCGTCAGGGGATGTTCCAGACTTGTGTAAGTTTCACTCCAGTATGTGTGTAATAATTGCCAGCTCAGGTATATCATGGATAGGTATGGCTAAATATTCCTCTTATGTCACCCACAGTTGCAATGGAGCGGGCCGTGAACCAGGAGGCCCACATCAGTTTCCTGGCAAGGTTGCGACGTGAGGCAGGTCAGTAATACCCATGCATTTACTGTCATAGGAAATAAAAATAAAAGTAGTAGTAAATTAATTGCTAGTATAAAACCTGTATTGGTCAAGGCAAGTACTGCATGCACTACAGAATATGGCAGTAAGAGTCTCATATTGTTTGTAAGTCAATAAAAGTGTAATAGCCTGACAAAACAGGTCTAACTGCTGGACTACATGTGTATATCTTGGTATCATGCAGTAAAGTAGATATGCAATCATGCAATAGTACTGTAGTATTAAGCACTGTTACCCACACTGTGCACCATAAATTGAATGTGTAGGAATACCTGTATATGACAGGTGTAATCCCCAGAGGCCATTTAGTACAACTGAGAGACACATAGACAGTAAACAGGGAAAATGCAGACAACAAAAAATGAATAGCACATGCAACTGAGCTGTGAACTTTTTTTTTTTTAGCACACACAGCTACGGTTCAAATCCGGCCAGTGGTAGTAGTTTGCATACAGAATCATTCCCCACAACTGTGCAGATATGTCCAGAATGTCTAATAAAATGGCCCATATATGTCATCTATCAACCTGTCCCCTGGGAAATCAGTGGGATGATCCCAGACATATAGGCAGCAAACAGGAACTACAACTGGTCAAGAAAATATAAATACCTCACAAGGGTTAGCTGCACAAAACCAAACAGCAGGTAAAAAACAAGAAAAGTGCAGTTCCACGACTGAAAAAGGATGAAATTCCAGATCCAGTGTAGTCAAAAACCTTTTGACTACACTGGATCTGGAATTTCGTCCTTTATCAGCCGTGGAACTGCACTTTTCTTGTTTTTTTACCTAGGAACTACAACTGATTGACATACAGCTATGGGAACAAAGCTGGCACACTAGCAACTCACCAATACCTTATGTGACTAAGAAGCCACATATTTCCCATTTACACCCCAAATTACCAAGCTGTGGTCAGAGTGTGTACAGTAACAGAGTGAAATGTATGTGCATAATAGTAATGTGGAATCTGGTACTGTGTGTGGGAGCATTCAGGTAGTGCTAATAAACATTCCTCCCCCAGGTCTGTCAGATACCAACACTGTGCCCCGAAATACAAGAATGATATGCAGTTGCTCTGAATAATGAGGTACTACACATCATTGTCACCCACACTGTCCTACAACATAAAACTGTCTAGGAAATCTCTATAAGAGTGTTGTAATACAAAGTCAGAATGCAAAAGCACAGGGGATTAATAAGACAGAAAGCAGATAGGAGATATGCATCAATATCTATATAGCAGACACAACTGTGATGGACAGTGTTTAAGTTGTAGCAGACACAGCCATGGTCTGAATCCTGAGAGTGGAATTAGGCTACATACATATTCATACCCCACAACTGTACAGATGAAGCCAGAATGTCCAATATATGTGCCCATATCTACTGCCTGTCCCCCTGGTACTTCTGTGGGATGATCCCAGATGTTTAGCCAGCAAACAGGGAACACATGTGATTGGCAAACATCTATGAGAACACACCTGTCACTGTAGCAACACCCGAAACTGTTAGGAGAGTAATATCTCAAGTATGTCCTATCTACACTCCCATGTTGTCATGCTGTGACCAGAGTGTGTACAGTAACAGAGTGAGATGTATGTGCATGATACTAATGTGTAATCTGGAACTTTGTGTGGCAACAGTCAGGTAGTGCTAACAAACAATGCTCCCACAGGTAAGTTGGATACAAACACTGTGATGTGAAATACAGACCATTATAACCTGTACTGGTACTGTTCACTCTGATATTGCAGGGAATTGTGAGTGTTGCAGTTTCTCTGAATAATAAAGTATCACTGGTCACTGTCACCCACACTGTGCTACATAATATAACTGTGTAGGAAAGCATGTATATGTGTGTGTCAGGTCACTAAAGGTGGAAGAGGGCAATATTCTAGATATGTCCAGGTACACCAGCATGTGGTCAACACATGGCCAGAATCTGTGCAGGAAGAGTTGGATAGCATAGTGTAAAACATCAACCCAGAATCCGGGAGTATGTGTACAAACAGTTATTTAGTGTTAACAGACATTCCCTCCACAGGTATATCAAGTAAGAGGTGTATACTGCAGGTAATACTGGTTCATGTGTAATGATGTCAACAGCCATATCACTGTCCAAACAAAAGTGTAGTAAGACTTGTAAGGTGCAGATAACAGCACTGACTAGGAAATTAATGTGGACTACAGGAATATGCTAGTTGCTAATTGACATCTCCCCCCCCCCCCACCATATCTCCAACAATAATCAACATACCCACCCCAACCGGTATGTAATGACACCTATGTTCTGATAATGTCCAATTGTTTGATAAAATGTTAATGGTTCCCATGCATGTGCTATATTGAATTATTCCAACATTGGTGGCATGGTGCCATCAATGTACCTGCATGCTGTTCTTATGACCACTGTGGTCCCATATATGCATGTGTTCTGTTTGCTATGCAACTGTTCCGTATCTGGTGTCTGGGTTAATGGGAGTATCTGTGCATGCTGTTATACCTAACCATGTCAAAACATGTCTGGGGCCCAACCCGGGACCTCCCTGTCCTTGGTCCTGCACCACCTTCGGGTGGAACCGCCTCAGGGTATGGGGCTTGCCCCCAGGGAGTGGGCGTGAACAGGCACCTGTCACCAGTTGCCAGGTCAGGGTCGTGGTGTGTAGAGCAATCAACGGGCAGTTTGGTGACCTTCTACGCCAGCTCGAGGGCCGCATATCGCTATTAGAGAGTCAGCCTGGCTCTGCGACTCAGCTCCCAGCACAGCTACCTTCAGGGCTGTGAAGGTGCAGTGGTGACTGCCCATGGGTGGGTACCTCAGTCCCACTGTTACCACTAGCGGGTTTGTGGGCTTCTGATATCCTAACACCCTTCCCCATCAAGGTGTTTATCCCCAACTTGTGTCATACACCACTCCTGTATGCGTCTTGTTTTTCTTGTCTGTTAACCTACCCAACCTACCTCCCCAAATATACCTACTACCCCTCACCAACATCCCACTCTCACTTGAAAAAAAAGGGTAACCTATTCCGACAAAAAAAATCACGACCCATACATAGCTGTCCATTTTGCACACGTCCACTGGACACATGTAATCCAGTCTAATTGGCATCACAACTTATTATTGTTGTCCTCGCCCCTCTCTCAGGGGTTTGAGTGTCTAAACCTACCTCCAAATTCAGTGTATATGCACAGCTGTTGCTGTAGAAGAATTGGGCAGCTATGGACCTTCCCTACACCCTTCCTGCACATCCCTAGCTATTTGCCCTTCTGTCTTTCCCTCTTATGCCCCTTTTTCACCAGTTTCCTATCAACCCTCTTTTCTTTTCTTTTAAAGACATTAGCACGGGGATAAGCGGGAGTAAGCACTTTTAAGCAGCAGTAAGCGGGTTTAAGCCTGTTTGCATGAGGGTAAGTAATGCCTACACAGGTTAAGCAATACAGAAGCTAACTGAGTATAAGAAACTGTAACCGGAAGTTAGCAGTGCTTACCTCCACGCAAACCCGCTTACAACTGCTTTAAAGTGCCTTAATCACTCTGTATCCAACAGCTCATGTTCTGCCCAGCAACAAAATAAACAGTCTCTGCAAGGCTCTAACCCACGACCCTGGACACCATAGACAAAGTGAATTACCACTAAACCATGCCAAATATATATAATCCTGATGTTTTCACAAACATATCATCCAGCCTAGACATTAAGCAGTACAGAGAATGCATTCCACCATTTAGATGTATGTGTATGTAAATATATTAATATCTAAACAGATACAACATATATATATATATATATATATATATATATATATATATATATATATATATATATAAATATATCTGAACATATATACATGCAAATGGCTACATCAACACATACATATGTCTACACCTATATGTCAACATATACACAGCAAGCTCCATATATGTAAGCAGATATATATCTATGTAGGTATATACGGACATAGCTATATATAAGTAAGCATATATATAATCTATATAGGTATATATGGACATACATATGTAGATATCAATGGGAGATTAACTAAAACATATATGTCCACATGCACCGTTAATGGGGTTGAGAGGCCCCAAACAATATACGTCTTGCACATATAGGTACCCACCCCCCACAGCCAAACACGTCCACCCTGCAATACACTACCAAGTGTTGCAGATGCCATAACCAGGACCTGACACGACATGGGCGCAAGATGTTAACAGTACTACATCCCACCTGTATGATGTCAGGCTGGTATTGGTAACATATCATGCAGTACAGTCTGGCTTCCATAGAAAATATAAATAGTGGAAGCTATCAACATCCCCAGGATAGATATACACAGACACATATATGCAGATACAGATGTACATATATCTATATATATATATATATATATATATATATATATATATATATATATATAGAGAGAGAGAGAGAGAGAGATAGATAGATATATACACACACACACACACACATATATATATATATGTGTGTGTGTGTGTGTGTGTGTATATATATATATATATATATATATATATATATATATATATATATATATATATATATGTATATATATATATATATATATATATATATATATATATATATATATACATATATACATACATACATATATATATATATATATATATATATATATATATATATATATATATATGTGACTACACACACAGAGATATGTACAGTAAGATACTTATGTAGTAGGTGCACACAATATGGAACAGCCACTATGCCTACAGTTAACACCTTAACAACTGGACACTGGATGAGCCACCCATACAAATGACAGTCGTTGCTTGCAACCTATACCCACAGAGAGGTCATAGGATAAAACACCACACACAGGTCTGCAGAAATGGAAAACCATTATTTTTGTACTATTACAGATTTATATGCCATGTCATATAAGTGTTCAGACACTGACATCCATATAAACCGAGTAATGCAACTGTGAAACAGTTATACTAATACAGTAGTCTGGAAAGGTTCACAACTGTTGCGGTCCAGGCCAAGCCCTTCAAATAGTACAATAGTAAAGACAGACTGGGCAACAGGATACCAAACAATCAACAGTAAGTAATGCAGGTGTATAGTTCAGCAGCGTCTATCTACACTCTGTACACAATCACTAGGTGGTAAAGACTTCACTTGACCAAATGGGATGTAACTGTTACATAACAAGGCATAACTGACACCATCACAAGCACACTAACAAACAGGACAGTCTGTTTGGCAGGAGGCAGTAGGCCTGCATTAACCCAATTTATGTAAGTAATGTCAATATAGGTGAATTGTATGGTACTGTACATCCATATACCTTAAGACAGCTCACACCTGATACCCCCACATATTATAACAGCCTAGGTTATTTATGGTGCATCTCCCCCTAGTCTCAGTAATACAAGCCCATATACCATTGTTACATACACTGACCTCTGGAGTGCATATGGGCACACATGTGTGGTGTAGGTGAAGCCCACACATATATGGCCCTAGCCTTACTGTATGTGTGGGGGATACAACAGCAGTGGACTGCTGGCAGGAATGGCAGCATGATATCCGTGCACATGTATCACTATCTGTATATGTGTAGCCATATATCGCTCTGTATATGTATATATCTGGGTGTGTATATGTACATCTATGTATGTTGATATGTATATGTGTATATCTATATAGACATCTGGATAATTATATATGCATATATTTCCACAATATGCCCTGAACATGGAGTGTAGGCCTACCTCAGCCCCTATAGTCCCAGTTACATAGTGCAAGGGGATGTCAGGTATGTCTAGCAGGTATATCAGTAGACTATTGCTACTGTAATACATTTGTAATGTATTTTCTGCTTAAAAACTTCAGCTTTGGCCGGCTAAGATCTAGCTGTATTCAACTGGACGTATAAGAGAATTTAAGTACCTTTTATCTGCACATTTTTCAAATAATATGGCATTTAAATTGAGTTATTGTGTTACATTGAATATTAACTGAACTGGATGTTTTGACTCTGTTTTGTCAGTTAGTGCTTGCTAGATTTTATTGCTGTTAGTAATTGCAGGTGGGGAAGTCTCATTCACTGATAGCCTGTCACTGCCTATTTAAGTGGTACATTTAGGAATATTTTCTGCTTAAAAACTTCAGCTTTGGCCGGCTAAAATCTAGCTGTATTCAACTGGACATATAAGAGAATTTAAGTACCTTTTATCTGCACATTTTTCAAATAATACGGCATTTAAATTGAGTTATTGTGTTACATTGAATATTAACTGAACTGGAAGTTTTGACTCTGTTTTGTCATTTAGTGCTTGCTAGATTTTATTGCTGTTAGTAATTGCAGGCAGGGGAAGTTTTCATTGATAGCCTGTCACTGCCTATTTAAGTGGTACAGTTAGGAATATTTTCTGCTTAAAAACTTCAGCTTTGGCTGGCTAAGATCTAGCTGTATTCATCTGGACGTATAAGAAAATTTAATTACCTTTTATCTGCACATTTTTCAAATAAAATGGCATTTAAAGTGAGTTATTGTGTTACATTGAATATTAACTGAACTTGACGTTTTGACTCTGTTTTGTCAGTTCCCCACCCACCCTCCTTGTTTTTGTTTTGGTGTTAATCTTGGTGGCTTTGAAACCACCCGCCCCTCTTGTAAGTTTGTGTTTGGATACTCCTTCTGGGCCTATCTCATTTGCTCACTCAACTGAGTGCAGTGAGATCATATTCTGATTTCAGGCACTCCTACTTTGTACAAAGAGAGCATCTGGTAAAGAAAAAAAACAAAATTTTAAGCTTGTTTCCTGCCTTTCCTGTAAGTGATCTAGACTGTTTGTAGGCTTCTGTGCCCCCAAGCCTTTCTGTTTTGGAGGGAAGCCTTCTAGCTTAATTTTGTTTCTTAGAACTAGCCATTTTTCTAGTTTCAGCACTCAAATATGTTTCTTTGAACTCAGCACTTGTTCAGAACTCATTGTAAGCACTAAATAAGTTGCAAATTACTACAGCACTCAACTTTCCGCACTTGTCTAGAGGAAAGCAGTTTTTAGTACTTAATAAATAAGCACCTATCCAGGCATGTCTAAGGGTCAGCTCCCGGTGATTTCTCTTGTCTACTTGATGAATCTAGGCATGTTGGGGCAATGCAGCAATTGCTTCATGTACACAGACAACCCACACCTCCTACCACCCAACACTACAACTTGTGAGAGATGCAGTTATATTGCCAAACGGGAAGCAAAGCTCTCTTCACCCAAGACTGGACTAGACAGTCAAGAGGAGAAGGTAAGCACTTGCACCACACCACACTCATCACATAGTCCCTCAAAACCTACACCACCAAAACACACACATAGAAACACAAAACACACACCTACATTGTGGAGGCTCTCAATAAAAACCTGCCCAAGCATCAGGGACCTCCAAAGCAGAAATGTAAGCAAACTCCACTCCCCAACACAACCCAAATGACACATAGCCCACAAACTCAGTGTGCCACTCAACCACAGCCCATAAGGCATAAAAATGTACCCAACACTCTAGTCATAGGTGACTCTATAGTCAGGCACACTGATGTTCCACTCACCAAGCTAAACAAGGAGAAAGTTACTGTCAGCTGCCTGTCAGGCACCAGGATCCGCCACATAACGCACGCACTCAGGTCACTCCATAACAAGTACAAATATGACACTGTCATTGTCCATGTTGGTGTGAATGACCTGAGATGTACCTCCCTGGACTACATGAAAAGAGACATGGAGGAGCTCTCGATCTTTTAGCCCAGGCAGATATGACCCTGGCCCTGAGTAGCATCCTGCCATCACCCAGAATGATGCCACAGTACAAGGACAAAATGATTGACTTCAACAATTGGCTAAGCTTCTGGTGTCATTCTAAGGGGATCCAGTATTTGTCTGCCTGGAGCGACATGATTGACAGACCACGATGCTTTGCCAGAGATGGCTTGCACCTGTCGCCCTTGGGATTCCGGATACTGGCTAAGGCTCTTGCCACCCCTATAGTGCCTTTTTTAGGCAAGGTTCAAATGACAAATGCACCACCGTAACAGGTACAAGCAAGCAAAATCTGAGGGTAATGCTACTCAATGCTAGAAGTCTAAACCTCAAAATGCACTCACTCGAGGCACTTCTTAGAATGGAGAACATCAACATCTGTGCAGTGACAGAGACCTGGTTCAAAGCTCCAGAGAGCACCCCTGCATTACCAGGCTATAATTCATACCACACCTTTCAGCCACCTAACCCAGAATGAAGCACTAAAGGTGGAGGCATGTCCATATTCATTAAGGATATCCACACTCCAGGCTAGTTGAACAGCATAATGCATCCAAGATTATCCAAGTGCAACTAACTCTTGGCAAGACCGCAATCCAAATTGTAGCTTGCTACAGACCCCCCCATCATACCCCAGGATTCCCACTCCTCATTTCTTGATACACTGGAAAGTATTAGGGTACAACCTAACACCCTAATAATAGGCGATTTCAACTACCCCACCATTAACTGGGAAGACTACTCATGTACCAACTGTTTTGCTCAACGTTTTCTGGAATTCATAAATTCCAACGGCTTGGATCAACTTATTCACACCCCCACCAGGGGCAGTAATATCCTAGACCTGGTCATTACCAACATGGGCAACCAGTGTTCCACACCAGAGGTCAATTCCTCGTTGGTCAGATCCAACCACAAGCTAATCACCCTAGACATCCACATCCCACCCCCACCCCCAATTAGGGAAACCACCGTAAAACACTTCTCCAAAGCCAACTTCACACTTCTTAAGACAGAAGTGGTAAACTTCATGACACCCATGCAGATGGACAATAGAGTTACAACTGCTGAATCCTACACAAATGCACTTTATAAGCACTTACATGAGTGCATGGATCATGCTATCTCTAATAGAACTAAGATGCTATCCTTCAAAAAAAGGAAGCCGATCTGGTGGTCCTCTGCCATAAACAAATTCTACAACAGAAGGAAAAAAACTGTTGCAAAAAAGAGTAAAATCCCATGACTGGAGAAACGCCCTGGTCAACCTCAGTAAGAAGCTGAGATCCCTCATAAAATCCTCCAAAGCTAGTTACGAAAACAAAATTGCCACTGACCCTAAAGACAACCACAAAGCATTCTATAGCTATGTCAAGAATCTCAGTGGCAACACTCAGATCTGCTCTGAGTTACAACACAATGGCACTAATTATACAGAACCAACTGATATTGCCAACATCCTGGCAGATAGTTTCAGTGCTAACTTTACCCCCCTCTTACCCCCTAGAGGACCCATCTCTATACTGGAAGAATGCAAAGTTCCTGTAATCATGGCTGCACAGGTAAAAAACACACTCTCCAAAGCCAAGAACACAGCATCCATGGGACCTGACAATATCCCAGGCTGCGTTCTACATGAACTACAAAATGAACTGGCACCCTACCTAAGTACCATGTTCAGTCATAGCCTCACCTCAGGCCTTGTGCCCACTGAATGGCGCACCATGACAGTTATCCCACTCCACAAAGGAGGAGCCACGACGGACCCTGGGAACTACCGCCCCATTAGCCTGACAAGCCTGGTCTGCAAGGCCATGGAACATATGTTTATAAACAAAGACATTGGTAATCTCCAAACTCTGGACCCTACCCAGTTCAGATTTGTAAAAGGCAGATCATGTCTCCTAAACCTGATTGACTTCTTTGAAGCAGTCACCAAAGCCATAGATGAGGGTAAGGTGGTACACACAGCTTATCTGGATCTCGCCAAGGCTTTTGACACCATCCCCCACTCTGGAATTATAGATAAGCTCACTAAACAAGGTATAAATCCCTATGTCACAAGATGGGTTGCCAACTGGCTCACGGACAGAACCCACACTGTGTAAGTAGCAGACTCCCAATCTGACTTCAGACCAGTGACAAGTGGAGTACCACAGGGTTCAGTCATGGGTCCTCTCCTGTTTGGTATCTACTTCTCTGAAGTACAGGCTAACACAGAATGTCTTTGGCTAACAAAGTTTGCAGATGACTGCAAACTAGGAGCCATAATCAAAACTCCTAACGATGTGGACATACTACAAAAGGGCCTCACTGAGACAGATGCCTGGTGTCAAAGCCATGGCCTGAAGCTCAATGCCAAAAAGTGTATTGTCATCACCTTTGGTAAAAACTCTGTACTCATGAACTACCACACAGCTGGTAGTCTACTTAACACCGAAAATGTGATGAGACTTTGGGACACAGGTGGACAGTAGTCTCTCCTTTGATAATCACATCACCACAGTGGTCAGGAAATCCTTCTACATGGCTCACCTCATCACAAAAGGTTTCTCATCCAGAAAAAAAGAGGTCATTGTTCCCCTCTACTCATCACTCATTAGACCCATTATAGAGTACAATGCTCCTTTTGGTATGTACCTCACAAGACATCTACAACAACTGGAAAGGCCACAGAAATACCTCACAAAGAGGATTACTGGCCTCAAACAGATGCCCTATGCAGACCATCTCAAAATACTCCAGCTTTACTCAGTCGCATATCGCCTACTCAGAGGCGATCTCTGCCTAACATACAAAGCTATGTCAAACCCAGAGCTGTTGGACATGCTCCACTTAAAGAGATCCCAATCCCTCCGAGCTACACGCTCTAGGGACCTAAACCTTATTACCACAATAAACAGAACATGCTGGAGGGATAGATTCCTGTCCCAGAGACTTCCCATACTCTGGAACAGACTACCTATCTGTGTCAAACAGAGCTCCTCATTAGCACTCTTCAAGAAAAGTCTTGATGATTGGTTGGAAGATAGGAAATTCACCTCGGGGATCACTTCTGTGGCTCTGCTCGACAGGGGCACAGGAAAATAATTTTCTTGGGTGGCGAAAGCCAGGGTACATTTTTGGCTAGGCTTATATAGGCCCTCCAATGAAACTATGAACCTATGTAATAGTGATTGTCTTCACAGACATGGTGTGTGTGGGAGGTCACATCTGCTTTTCACATGTGCGCCATTGGCTACTGAGAGACATCCTAAGGACATCATAGTACAGTACCGCTGCTAGCATGTGATGCTACTGTGGACTACAGCAGAGATATTGGCAAATATATGTGGACATTCTGACACACTCTGGACAGTCCAGAGGTATATACAGAACCCCTTAGTGCAAAACGTGGACCAAGCCTGACAATGTGGATGTAAACAGCCATACAGATGGGTATAACACGTAATGACTGGTATACATATGCCCCCATAGGTTATGCATTCACACACCCCTGTCTGTCCTGGCACATACTAACCGCTGGTGCAGAGGTGCCATGGCCACCTACTACTGAATAGATATTGACATACATCTGTACAGCATCCCACTGCTCTGTCTGGCATACATGACTGTTAAGGGAGACCCGGCAGCAGTACATCTGGCAAGTATCTGGACATGACATCTCACTGGATAAGTACACTGAGCTGCTAGGTATATAACAAAGCACTACGTAGGCTACAGGCAGACTGGCTCAACACTGGCCTACATTTCCTATGGGGGAATGCACATGTACCTGCATATATAGCAGGCTCTACAGGCATGTCACAGCACAGGGAAGATACACCTGTGTGACAGTGCATAGCTGCATCCAATGTGAACACAACCAGAGCCACATATGGTACACTAGCTGCTAGCATATTATTACAGTATATGGACTATCTGTTCAAGACCATCCTCATATGTGCCACTCACACACAAACCCTACATATACTGGGCCACTACACAGTGTGGGCCAATGCCTGTCTGTGCTATGGGACATGTGTGTGTATGGCTCTACAAACATGTAAGCTGATATGGTAACATACAGTGGAGCAGCATGTAACATCAGATAGGATGGGACCAAGAACAATGACATCTACCACAGTCTGTACACAGGCCAAAGTACATATTAACATTATACACACTGTTGGCATTCACCATAAGTACACAGACCTCAGTACTGTGCACACAACCACGGAATGTCCAGGTTATGTCATCAAATATACCCCTACTGTACATAACATGTGTGTAGCAGTTTGATATCTCACTGGCTTGTTATCAGATATGATGCCAGTAATTATGGTGTACAGCACATATGCACCTCTTAATGCCTGACATATGTACAAAGGTTGACAGAGGTGTGGCTGGAAGCACATACACAGGGCCAATATTGACATGTTGCTGTGATAACCTCATACATTTCCTGTTGTAACAGGGTTACATGAGGAATATGACATGTTGCTGTGATAACCTCATACATTTCCTGTTGTAACAGGGTTACATGAGGGATATGAAGTCAGTAACTGTCACGGTTCCACCATCTACAGACTGCAATCCTCACACTAACTTCTGCAGTTCACAGATAGATGCTCCATGGGTAATACATGAAACCAAAGGCACCACACACTGCCCAGTCTGCAGATGACCCTACTGATGGGGATTCCTCATGCACAGAGCACTGACATAGCAGGTATTGCAACATGTAGGACAGCCATATCCACACACACCCTGTTAAGCCAACATTACTCCAAATGCAGTATAGCAGCACTTACAGTCTGTAGTCAGGTCAGGCACACCCCCCTCCTGTGTGTTGCCTGGTTTCCACAGTGTAGGTGGTTAGAGGTAAATCCCCAATCCATCTGAGATGCTGTTTGCCAAACAATAGATCAAGTTCCTGCTCACAGGGACTGGAAAGGCCCAACACCAACATGATGTTCTTAGATATTGGAGTGTGTTTCCATGCAATTGGCTATGGGAATATTACCACAGTTGTTCCACATGCAATCAGCTAGAGGAGGGCTGCAATTTGTGCAGAGGCCATCAGCTGATCATGAGCATCACTTAAAATACACATGCTGCTGTCTAAGTAAAGCAGGTGTAGGTCTCCACATCCACCAGAGAGAGAGTGAGAGAGGCAGACAGAGTCAAAGACAAGTCAGGGAGGGGTGGGTGAGTAAAACCTAGGCATGTTTGTGTCACACACCTACCAGCACATGGTATCAAACCCCTGATGACTATGTAGTGCTATCACATTTCCATGCAGTTATTGGAGGCGCCACATAGGTTACATGGTAAGGAGCCCTCAGAACGTATATGTGCTGGTGAGTGACATCTGGAAGAGTGATATGGTAGCTATATGGTAGGTGTAGTTCACGTGCCTGTCCACATGACTAGGTGCCAGCAACAACACAGTTGCACTCTCACAGGGATGCACACACATTGATACACTTGGAAGGGCCAGGAATACAATTCATCACTAGTGAGATTGCCACAACACATTACTGTGCAGGTATCACATGCACCACAGGGGTCATACGGAGGTTATATGGGCAAAGGGTATGGGGAGGTGTCTGATATCAGACAGCATGCTTCAGTATGCCAGTGGGGGTTCTAGTGAGTGTGAATGTGAGCATATGCATCATACAACACACACACACACACACACACACACACACACACACACACACACACACACACACACACACACACACACACACACATGCACGCACACATGGTGCCAGTACTGGCATGCTTGGGTGCAATTCTTCACGGGTGTGTGGTGGTCGACTGTGCCATATGGCTATACAAGGCTAGGTGATGGGTATACCTTGGCATCAGGCCACATGGCAATGGTCTGCATTGTGGCTAAGGGGTGTAGTCTCCGGATTTGCCCACACAGGTGAGTATTGTATCCACCATCCAGTCACCTGGGTGACTATTGCGTGTGACCAATGCTGTGCATCACTTGGCATGTATGTGTTCCTTAGTCCATGACATGGACAGTGTCTGGGATGTGCACACCTCCCACGTGCATGTACAGTGACATCTGGAACTGTACCTGGGGTGTCTGGCCCATGCTGTGTGCACAGATTATCATCAGATATGCCAGTCTTGGCCTCCTGTGGTGGGAACAGGTAATGGACAGCAGGGTTACCCTGCACCTACATTGATAGCATGCTAATCGCATTCTCTGGTGTCAATGGCATCTGTCCATACAGAGCATGAGTTCAGGCATAGTATGTCTTTTGAGGGTCATATTTGATGGCACTACAGGTGTTGCAGGTGTCCAGTGGGGAACATGGGGAAGGTACACTGTCTGCATGTATGTGCCTATTAGACAAATGGACAGGGTACCATGCTTTCTGTAGCCCACTACAATCACTCCAGAGTTACTATCAGTGAGCAATATGCAGTGTACTACCAACATATTGGTTGTTGCCTAGGCAAGTGTGTGTGTGTATGAGACATGGGTTGAGAGTGTTCTCTGTGTAATACTGGTGTTGCTAACTGTTTGCATTGCCTTGATGTCACATGTATGGGTATGGATCTGTACACCAGCCTCTCAGATATTTCACATCTGTTATCCCTGTACAGCGGACATTGTGATATATACTAGGGCCACCATATAAGAAATTTGCAAAATCCGCTCCACATTGGGCCCAGTTGTTATACACTCACAACCACCTCCACACAGGTTACGAGTTACAAACAGACACACACACCTGTCATACTGGGATTAGAACTCCTACCTAACTAGTTTATTATACTACAGGACTATGCAGTTATAGTACGCACCATGGAGATTACTGGAGTACACATTCCCCAAAGGTGCATTTCACATTGGATGATATCAGCAGGATTGCCAAAGTAGGGCAGTTAAATTGAAGGGAGTGTGGCTAGGCTAAAATGTATTGCTAAAAATATAAACACAATGCACCAAGGTAACACACAATAACGTTTAATGAAAACAAAAAGTAAAAGACAGAGGTGAGTGCTTTCGCAACAATAGTTGCTTCATCAGACAAAGATCAAGTGAATAGCACTGCTTAAATAGGTAAAAAAACAATTATCTCATCAATTAATGATGTCATACACCAAAAGTTATTTAAAGAGACAGTTACAACATGAGCATAGTAATGGTATGAATAAGATATAAAATGCTGAATAAATACTGCATAAAATACATTTGCATATGCATAAAATGTAAT
Source organism: Protopterus annectens (assembly GCF_019279795.1). Lineage (NCBI taxonomy): Eukaryota > Metazoa > Chordata > Ceratodontiformes > Protopteridae > Protopterus > Protopterus annectens. The sequence continues at coordinate 676,678,542 of NC_056735.1, forward strand.
ATAATAAAGGTAACAATAAAAATAAATATAAAAATGAACAATAAAAATTGTCAGTGGTTAAGGTGTCTAGCTTTCAAGAATGGAATCAAAGAGGTGGTACCATTGAGGCCTCTGTAACATTTTCTATACCTCCACCTCTCAGATTTCTATATATGTGTTGCAAGACAAAGAATTTGAAGGAATGAGAAGAGTCTGTGCACATAACATGATTAGCAAGTGCATAAAATTCTGTCTTTAAAAAGCCTATTAGTTTTGCCAAAGTAGAAGTCAGGTCAGAATTTTAGAACATATCCGTGACATTAGGAATAATAAGCAAACAAATGCACTTGCTAATCATGTTATGTGCACAGACTCTTCTCATTCCTTCAAATTCTTTGCCTTGCAACACATATATAGAAAAATGAGAGGTGGAGATATAGAAAATGTTACAGAGAGCCATGAACAGAAATGGATACTGAAACTTAATGCAGAAAGATACCCAGGCCTCAATGGTACCAGTATGCCTGACACCCCCCCCCCATGATGTCACCTAACTCCTAGGCTTGCACCAAGCTATTCATACTCTCACACTATTGGCACCTAACTCACGTGCTGTGGAAAACTGGGATTCACTATCATTCCCCTCATTTGTATAGGATTGCCTGCAGATGCATAGTTACATGTCTCATACTGAGCCTCCCCCCTTAGCAACCACTACTCACTGGCCATGTTGTCTTCTACCTGACATTGACTTGCATGGCAGAATTCTGATTTTAGTTAGAATGCTTAATTTAGGTTTATTTTGTTATTTCCCCCGATCCCATTTCCACGCCGCTGCCATACGCTTAAACAGCCGTGATCGGCTAAAAAAATTAAAAGTTGATTTTTGTAATTTTTTCATTGTTTGCAATGCCAATGGCCTTATACTTGGCCATTGGCATGCTTACTACATGATATGCAGCCTTTATTTGGAGCTGTCACAGCTCCGTTTTGGAGTTTGCAGAAATGTACTTGGTTACTAACCGAGTGCATTTCTACAGATTGCACTAGTCCTGTATGGCCAGTTGCAAGCTTCCTGGATTGCAAATTCACCTCATTTGCATGGATTTTTCCTGAAAATGGGGTGATTTGCATACAGGGGCTTAGTCCATGCAAGAGTGCTCATGCACTCCCCTGCAGGCTGTTCCTGGATCGCACGGCAGGCATATTGCCTGTTAGAGCTCCTGCACCGATCTTGCACGCCATGCAAGGCATAGAGAATCTGGGGGTTGATATCCTAACCATAGTGTTTGTGGTGCAAAGGAATCTGTTAACAGATCTTCCAGACATCAGCATACTGCAAATATAACTGTCTCTGACGTGGTCAAGATCACATTAAAGCCTAGGTTGCTGACAACATCCAGACCAGTTTAAAGACATTTAATATATTTTTATTATTTATTTATTTTATTTGATATTTGTTAACCGGGTTAATCCGACTGTGCAACAAGCCCTTTTTCAGCAGAGATCCAAGGAGAAAAGCTCCAAAAATAACACAAATAATAGAAGAATACAAAAGTGTAATTTACATGACCAAAATTAATTACTATGAGCAAGTTGAATCAAGGCTAAGCATACATAGTAGAAGTTACGATAGTGACAGATGTAGCAAGCAAAAGACATACTTAAGCAGAACATTATATACAAAAATACAGACAGCAATAGAGGTGAACAGGGTGGAAGAAAGCAATAGGGACAGTAGGTTCTTTAAGACCTATGATGTAAACAAGAGAATTAAAACCTTGTGTAAAAGGCCAGTGAGCAGTCAGTCAACAGGTGAAGAAGGACAGGGAACACAGCAAACTGATTAGCAGAGTGTAAGGAAGCAGCAGAAAAGGGGAGAAAATCGGATACAAACTTTAAAAGAGGGAAGGTATATTAATTCAGGTCATAGAGGGAACAAATTTATAGGAAGTGAAAGTTATGTGAAGTGGGATCATTGCATGGGCAATAGATAAAGTGTCACCAATCAGGCGGCCTGACTTTCAGTATACTGCCTGAGAAGTGCCTGTGAATGGGTTATGGAACATTCTAGCTCGTCACTGAAGAATACATCACAGGAAATATGAACATTTTGCAAAGCCATGAATTTCAGTTCAGAGATAGATAACAGAAAGCCATTGATCCACAGATAGCACATTAAGACAGTAATAAGAATTTACCTTAGAGTGGAAAATAATTTTAATTGTAAAGGAACAAGTCAGAGCAGCTCATATTTACAGATTAAGACAAGGAGTATAAAGAATTTAATGAATTGTTTTTGCCACACAATATGCAAATGATGGCTGTGATGTTCAAAGCTAGCTTTTCAGGGTGGTGGCTCACAAAGTTAAACTATAGTGCCATTCTGCATCCCAGCAGATCACTTTCATTTCTGAGTTAGCTTATCTGATATTAATGACTTTTCTCAACTACTTATAACAGACTTAGGCAATTTGCACTTAAATTTACTGCAGCTTAATAGTTGAGTAGTTCAGTGATGGGGCATAACATCAAACTGTTATTATTTTTTAAATATTGCCTTCTCTTTCTCCACAGCTGACCATCGGCATCTTCCACTCAGATGCTAAAATGAACAGTTCTGGTCAGATGACCAGAAGAATGATAGATATGAGGGCCACATGAGGTCACAATAAATAACTTTGCTGCAAACCCCAAATGATGTAATGATTCTTTATTAGGCTTATTTTTTTATTTGAATTAAGGGTTATTTGAACTTTTACTAATACATTTCTATGGTACGCAAGGTCACCACAGTCAAAATGTTTGTTTTCATTAGTGTCCAAACTCACATTTATAAGATTTTTAAACAAGTACTGTAATACCAAAAAATGTTCACACTGAGGACCAAACATGGTTTCCTTGCATAGATTATATAGTAAGGTTAAAATTGATTAAAATGACAAAACAGGGAGGTATCAAACAAATATGTGTCATCCATCTTCTTACATGCTGTCTTCAGTAGCAGTTCTTTATTTTGTATTTGCATTATTGTATACTGCTGTATGGTATTACAAATGTTGAAATGAACTATAATATGCAGGACATTGCATAACTTTTTCAGATATGTTGACATTGTCATACAGATTGCCTCTAGTGGCTGAAGAGTTGTATATTCTATAATGAAAATAGATGACTGACATAATTAATGAAGTAAAAAGAGTTGTACAGCACTTCCCAAAGATGCGGAAAAGTTTTCTCCATGTCTTTTGTCATGACTTTTTTTTTTTAGCTGAAGAATGTTGGTGACACACACACACACACACACACACACACATACACACACACACGCACACAGATTCTTTCTTACTGTGTCATATTATTTATTTTCTGTGTCTTTGTATCGTTCCACTGTCTTGGTTATGCCTGCTGTCAGAGGCATCAATAATGCATTCAAAAGGGGTAGGCCAATCAGGTAACAGTCAGCTATTTCTGACTGAATGCTCGGAATCTAGTCTTTAGGACATGGACAGAAAGGGCCATATAGCATGTTATGTATTAAGTATGGCTATGACAGAGTACTCTGTGGCAGTAACATTTTTGCAGAATGTACATTACTAGATGGCAGCCTGCATTTTATTTATATTTTCAACCAAATTACTCTATTGTATGTAACAGGCTGCATCTATAAAGATGGCCCTGACTTCTAGTGTGGAGTTCTTTTGCTACTATAAAAAATCACGAGCATTTAAGGTATTTACTTCAGCCATGCACACAACACAGCTGTAATTACACTTCTGTGAGTGACTTTGTTTTTTTAGAAACGCCATTAACAGTGACAGCAACAGTAACCACGTCACAACACAGCTGTAATTACACTTCTGTGAGTGACTTTGTTTTTTTGAAACCCCATTAATAGCGAAAGCAACAGTAACCACGTCACACAGCTCGTTATTCAAGTCCTGACAGCACCCTCTCTCACTAGTCAATGAGAAGGTGCTAGACTTTGATGACAGTTAGTGAAACTGGATCGCAGCATGGTGCAAAAGCTATGGATTACTCATTAAAAACTGTAAACATGCATCTGGCACTACACTGAGAGAGAGTGAGAGATAGAACGCGAGACAAAAGGAAAGAGTAAGCGAGAGAGAGTGAGAAAGTGCACAGCTCATATTTTAAACTGCATTAAGAATAAACAATTGTGCTTAAACTCTTGAAATGCATTCTTCTTAATTTATCTCTTAAGACTCGGCTTTTATTTTAAACATTACTGATGATAATGATACCAGCTTAGCTGCAAATAAAATTAGAGTGAATCACGGAGCCTTAAAATATAAATACAGTTTTAAACTGGCTCTGTAAATACTGTGGAAGGGGATAATGTTAATCAGGAAACAAATCTTTCTGAAGTGACTGTTAAACATTCAGACTCACTATATTTAAATACGCGTCAAAAAAGGATTTGGTTCATTACAATTTCCAGATGGTCTTACACACAGTACATGGACTGATCACATTGGCTAAGGAAAGTTGCAATGAATCTTTCTGCCTTATAACTGATAATGTAATAAAAGTAGAAACATTGACTTAGCACAGATAAAAAAGCATTGCATACATGGTTTGAACATATTAAAATTAATTCAGCAACATCATACATTCTCAGCTAATATCATTAACTTTAGAAATTCTAGGTCTACATGTAATTTATCACTTTCATTGCCTTCTCTGAAAGTTAATGCCAAGAACCAATGAGATCTGTTTGATTAATGCGTGTACTGGTATAAACTGTAGTCTGCTGGGAGCTTTTGAATCTGAATGATTGTGTTTAATGCATGCCAAACTGCTTAACAGACATTTAATATAAACTGGATAGCCTGGCTGATTTGCAGAAGTTTTTCATGTATTTCAAGTCACTTAAGTCCAGCATATCAATAAGAAATGCTTGTTTCTGTCAAATAAATTAATATCAGTGTCATAATTTAATTCTGAAGTTGTACAAGTTCCTTCATGTAAATTGAACTAGTGAATTAGTGTTTTGTGTTACATCATGTCTTGTTTTCTCATTCTGAAATCTTTGATAATTGCCAAAAAAACTGTAATATCTTTCATCTGTTCCTAGCTGTCAAGGTTCAACAGAGAACTACATTTGTTGTGCTTTTTCATACTTTGTAGGAACACAGATGCCTACCCAAACTTTCAAGGTACACAAAAATGAATCACATATGGTCTGACTCTTTAGTTCTTGCATATTAATTTCAAATATTTTTGAAGAACAATAGTTATTACATTTCAGCATGCATTTACAACAGTAAACAGTGATTTCTTGATATGCTGCAGATTTGAGTGTAAGCTATAAGAAACTGATTTTCTGACATGGTTAAAACACCTTGCCCTGAAACACTCATCCCAAAAACACAGACATCATTTGCTACTTGACCAGAAAGATTTATTCAGCAGGTAGATACCCTTATGAGCACACACAAGCAGATTTCTCATCAGAACATTGATAATTTTGTACATATTTGTATATTACAGCTCAAATTCACATCAGCGCCTTGATTGATCATCAGACTTTGTGATGAAATGCAAGTTCTTATCAACACATTTAAATGGAGTTTTCTTCTTGATGTTTCAAACTTTGTTCAGCTGATTAGACTGTATCACTCTAAGTTAATTAAAATCTTAATAGAATCATTCACCTGACTGGTGCTGCCTGGCACCCAAGTCTAGCCTGGCTTTAGAACTTCCAGTTCATACCCTACCAGTTTTGCAGCTCTGCCAATTATCTCTACCAACTCGAATTTTGTCCCAGCAAGTCCTTTCCTAGGGCTACATGACTGAAGGTCCACACACCTCAGCATCCCACAATGCACTGGAGACATTCATCTGCTTACTGTACTCATTTAGCCCAGTGGAGAAATCCTCCCAATCCACAACTGGTAGATAGGTGTCCCTTCACCTTCAATATGCTATAAACTTTGTCCTCCAGCAAATATTGAAGATATGCTGAATAATACCTTCATTCGGTATGTTTAGGCGGTATTAGGACCCCCCTCCCATGAACCCTTTTGTCCATCAGACCACATTCTCTTAGAACAGCAGGCTGTTCTCCCTTACCTCTCCTTTTCCCCTTCTTCCCTCCCAGCTGAATTCCTTGAGTATCTTTTCCCCTTCTATTCCCTCCCAGCTGAATTCCTTAAGTATCTTTACCCCTCTGGATGGAAAACTTACTATTTCTAAGCTCCTGAAGTGGCTCCCTGATATTAATATTAAGTAATTCCAAGCCTGATGTACTTAAATGAGACCTGTTTGCCCTGTACCAGCCTAGGTCCTTACTTTGTAAATCCCAGTGGTGCAAGACCCCGTACCATAACATCTCAGCTTCCTTAGAGGCAATATTATTAATATACTTCAGAACTCGTTTTGTTCCCTTGGGTCACTCAGCCTGGGGATGATTTTAGATGAATAATTTGTACTTCAGAAAATAATGACTTCTTTAGCTATTCGACCCATGTCATTCCTGCCTAGATGAATAATTGTCATATGGGGCTTCAGATGCCCTTTTGTAAGCTGCTGTATTAGTGGTTACAATTGAATATACTGCATGCCCTCATGCCTTAGCACCTAAATCTACTTATTCAGCAGCTCAGCTCAGTAACATTTTCTTCTGGGCCCAGAAGATATAAGAATGCTATGACTTAACTTTTTGAATATTTGCTTAGTGAATCCTGTCTTTCCTCATCCCTAACATTTTGTTTTCTTTTGTAATTGTAACAGTATTCACTCATCTATGGGTAGCTGATGTGCTACTCAGCAGTTTCAGCTACGCTTTTTTCATTGCATGAAACCTAATCAAATCTTACAGGCCCATCACCTAGCCTTCTTTATAAATTCTATTGCTCAACTTCATTTGCTATGTCTGATACCCTGACTATTCTCAGTGGATGTGCAGAAAACCAGACAGCATAATTACCTACTTGCTGCAATATGTAATGGCGCATTCATTTGATTTGTTGTGTCTGCAGGGCCCTTGCTGTGGGGCTGAAAAATACTTTAAGAATGTGCCCAACTCTCATCCTATAGGGTCCACCAGGTAACAAGCCAAAAAGCTGGGAGAATAGAGATAGTATTGTTCCCAAGACTAGGAGGCTACCACTTCCTAGCCTGATGTGTCTTTGACATGTTGATCTACAGCACAGCCCATTGAGTAGAAAAAATAATAATTCCCCCAGGGCAATAGCCTGATGTCACCTTGAGGTATTTCTCTCCACACTTCACTAAGACCAAAGAACCGACTGCATAGAGCATGTAGTTAAGGGTACTGGCATGCATCCATTTTAACTGCTGTGGCAAATCCTTACCAAACAGCTGCCACTGGTCAGAACGTGCAACAAAAATCCTTTCCCAACCCTTTATCATTTTTCTAACAGTACTCTTTCCTTACTGGGTTTTACTGCCTACCACTCATTTAAGTCCACAAGTGTAGTGAGCAGTAATGCTAGTGGGGGTATGTCTGTCTTTATCTGAAACACCATCACCCTTAGATTTATTGAACAATAAATAAAGTGATTGCTTTGAATTACTTTGTATCACAATATTTTTAAACAGGACTTTATATCACATCATGGCCAACCACAGAACCCTGTCCATGACACCTACAAATTATGAAGCATAGTTTAATAAACTAGATACTCTCTTCATTTACCCAAACAGTATCAGTCTAGGGGATTTTAGCTACCCTTCCATTAAGTGGAGCCCCTATATCTTAACAAACAAATACGCATAATGCTTCCTTCTCGCTCTCTCTCTCTCTCTCTCTTTAAACTGTCTTGTTCAAACAGTTCTCACCCTCACTACAGGCACAAATGTACATGAGCTTGTCCTTATTGAAGCAGTATCTATCTGCTCTCCACCCATTGTCAAACCCTCTTTGGTCAAATCAGATTACTGTGCTGTAATGTTCATCATATGGTTCCAGTACAGATCACTGTCAACTCAGCTGTTTTTAGAGATTTGTCCAGTGCAAACGTCTTCATGCTTGCTGCTGACTTGAGACAAGTAAGTATTCTCTCGGTCCTTGATGACACTATAGCAAGTGTCTTTGCATATATTCAAAGGTTTTGCTTCCATCTCAGCTCTTGCATAGAGTCTTATATTCCTGCTTGCCAGAAATGTAATGCCAAGTTTATAAACAAATCCTTCTGGTTGAACTTAAACATCAATGAAATTGGCATAACGGTTAAGGTATTGACTTCACAGGCATAAAGTACAGGGTTTGATTCTCACCTTGTGATGCTTGGCTAGGCTTAAAAAAGGCTCCCTGGGGTCGTTAGCCTTGTAATCACCTAAGAACCTAAGAACAAACTTTGAAAAAAAACCTCATAGCCCTAAAGAAAAGAACAAAATCTCAACATACTAAAGTCAATCACAAGAGGTTTAATAAAGAACTGGGAAGTAAAATTCTACACAGCTAATTATAAACAGCTATATCAGTGAAGGAAAACAGTAAGACATTCTTTAATTACATAAACAATTTTAGAAATAATATGCAGCATTGCAGTGAACGTATCTCCAATGGCATCATGCACTCATACCCTAATGACATAGCTAATATCTTAGCAGATAAATTCAACTTCAACTTCTCCTACCCTCATCACTTCCAAATTTCCTAGTAAAAAGTATTCTGTCGATACCCTCTTCCCCCATCAATCACCTCTGAAGCACCATCTTTTTGTGTCCACAACATACAGGGAATGTTTCCTGCTCCTGGTCAGTGTGAAACACTCCCTATTGGTTATCCTGCTCAAACTACTCAGCTGAAGCCTATTCACCAGATATGTACCAGAAGCCTGGAGAGCACCTGTGCTAGTGCGTGTCAACAAATTAAGTTTCACTATGGGCCCTGGAAAAATAAATTAGGGAAAGAGTGATTTTAGTACCTGTTCAGAGGGAATTTAGGTAGGATGGGTGTGGATTGGATGCTTTGTACTAGGAAATTTGGAAGTGACAGGGAGAAGAATTTACAGTTGGATTTATCTTGTGGGATATTAACTACATACTTAGAGTTGAAGTGAGTAACTCTATCAGCCTCACCAGCATAATTTGCAAGATGATGGAAGGTATCATCATAGACCTCATTAAAAGGGACATAGGGAACCTACAATCCCTAGACCCAAACATATTCGCCTTTGTCAAAGGTAGATCATACCTATTAAACCTTGTTGACTTCTTTGAGAGTCACATAAGCACCAGGCCAGGGTAACTGTGTGTAAATTGTTTACCTTGGTTTAGGATGGCCTTTGATATTATACCTCAGTCAAATTCAATATATATCCCTATGTAACCCACTGGATTGTTAACTAACTTACTGATAAACTGTACTTTATTACTGCTGATAGCACACTGTCCTCAGAGGGACTTGTTACCAGTGGTACCTCCAGGACACTATTTGCAGACCATTGCTATCTGGCATTTGATTGATTGATGTTAAAACTGTCATTAAGGGCCTTTGGCTAACCAATTTTGTGAATGATTTCAAGCTTGGAGTTATCATCAGTTCCCTTGAAGACACTTATATTCCACTTTGGCTGATTAAGTTCACGAATGATCGCAAGCAAAGAGTAATCATTGGATAACTTTAAGACACTCGTGTTCTCCAAGTGAGCCTATCTCAGACAAAATTTTTGTGTCAGGATAATATTTAAAGCTGAACACCAAAAACATGTAGCATTTCAAAATTTGGAAAACAAGAACAATTGCACACCTACCACATAAATGACAATCTCCTTGAAGTAAATACTATTATTAAATACCTTAGCACCTTCATGAATAGCAAACTCTTCTTTGACCACCATGAATCCACTGTGATTAAGAAAGCCTTCTACCTCTCTCAACTATTTACTAAGGGCATCAACTCTCTACTTGTCCCCTCATTAGCAATAGCATAGCTAGGGTGGGGTAAAAGAGGCAACTACCTTTGGCGGAAAGTGTTAAAGGACAAGATTCTCCATTCATCATCCTGATTGTTTTTTAGTGCATTTTCCATCAAACCCAAGCACTGCAGCACTGTGTGTTGCCTAAATTGTAGCAAGCAGTTTGCTACAGCTTTAATGTAAAAAAAAAAAAAAAAAAAAAAAAAATATATATATATATATGTATATATATATATATATATCTTTTATATTTTTAACTAAAACCTGAGCACTGTATCACTCCATACAGGGTATAAACTGTGGAAGCTGCTTGTTACATTGGTAGCAAGCAGTTTGCTACAGTTTAAAATAGAAATTATTTTTTAAACTAAAACCTGAGTACCGTAGTGCTCAGTGCAGGGTGTTAACTGTAGCAACTGTTTGCTACATTTGTAATAAGTAGTTTGTAACAGTTTAAATGTAAAAAAAATGCTTTTTAACTAAAACCTCAGAGCTGTAGTGCTCTGTAAAGCTGTAAAGGGTATAAACTGTAGCAACTGCTTGCTGCATTTGTAGTAACAAGTAGTTTGCTATGATTTAAAAGAAAAAAATATTTTTATGTTGTTATTATTATTATTATTTTTTTTTTTTTACTAAAATGTAAGGAAGCAGGATTGGACACACAAATGGGACCTGAATGGCTGGGTAGGAGGAGGGAGGTATGTCATGTATCTGGCCACCTGGTTGGTGTCTCAGTAAAAGGAACAGACATATTTATTTTACTTTTCCTTTGAAAAGCTTGTGGTAGGTGCATGACACAGAAGCTGTGGATTGGGTACTGTTTGTAGGAAGCATTCTACAAGTTTTGCAAAAGTCCTTTTTTATTTTTATTTATTTATTTGTTTGCTCTTTACTTGAAGAATTGAGGGAGAGGACGCTAGTTGATGGGACTGGCACAGGGCACTAGCTTTGCTTCTGCTCATCAAGCCTATGCTAGAATATAATGTGCCCTTCAGCATATACCTGTCCAAACACCTAACAAAATGTAAAAAACTGCAGCAGCTCCACATGAAAGAAGTCTCAGGTTCGAGCAACTTAAGTTACCCAGAGTGGCCTAAAAGCCACATCTCTCTTCTCTGTCTCCCAAAAGTCTCCTCTTAGGTAATTTATGCCTGGCTTTTAAAACTGTAAATGACCCAATCCTAGTTCAAGAAACCTAAAACTATATTGCAACATAAATAAGACTTGTTGGTGTGACAGATATCTCTCCCTAAAAATCCCCCCACTTCTGGAACAAATTCCTGAATTTTGTCAAGTAAAGTACTTCCTTCGCAATCTTCAGATCTAACATAACTGAATGGACGGGAAATGACAAATTTACCCCAGGCCTAGCTCTGCTATCCCTTATGGACAGGGGCAACAAGTAGTTGGATGTATTAGTGGATGTTCTTCATCTCACATTGCTGCAGTCCTTACACTTGGGTAGTCCGCTGTCCTCGGTCGGCCCGAATATCAAAGTATAAGGCTGACGTCGGTCAAGGCGCATTAGACTGACATCAGGACGTCAGGGTACAAATGCGCATGACCGACGTCATATCCTCAGTCTTTTTTGCCGCATGGTCCGATGCAGAAGCAGCGTTGCAAGTGCCGTTCGGCGTTCTGAAATTTTTCGAATTCGGAGTTTCAGACCGAGTCAAAGTTGGCTAAGTACCCCGTTGGGGAATATTTTAGTTTTTTCTTGCCTCAGTGGTTTACCGGATGTCAGAAAAAGTGAATAACTGTATTTCTTGTGGGAAACAGATACCGCATAGAGATTATCATTCTTTGTGTATTCCTTGTTTGGGGCCTGAGCACGACGTTGTTGGGTGTCGCTTTGTGCTAGGTTTAATAAGTGCACTATTAAGCTAAGGTTAGATTGTGCCAGGTTAGTCTTCGGGAAGCGGTGCAATTATAACATGCCGTCGGATGCTCCGACGCCCGCTTCTACGAAGAAGCGTAAAGACAAAGCAGCTAAGCCCAGACAAGAAGAGTCATCCGTACCGGACGCCGGTTTTTTGGAGGTGTCGGTGGAACCAGGGGTTCCGCCGGAGGTTTCTCTGGAGTCCCAGGGGGAGACTTTGTTATTGCAGGATGTGGCCTCTCAGGAGGCAGGTCAGGCTGAAGGGGCTTCTCAGGTTACTGTACTCCCCTCCCTTCCTAGGGTGGTTAGGCCCTCTCCTTCTATTTCCAAGGCTTCTCCCAGAGGCAGGCCAGGTTTAGCTTCTGTTGGTGTCACTCCTAGTTCATCAGGATCTGTGCCCAAGAAGCACATGCTTAAAATGGCAGAAGATTTAATTACTTTAATTAGAGGTTCTTTGCCCCCTCCTGATAAGAGGCCTAGGGTGGAACCAGAGTTGGGGAGTTTTGAGCAGGCTTCGGATGTTTCAGAGTCTTCGGCTGAAGACTTGCAGGAGTATTCTCCTTATTCTGATTCTGATTCTTATTCTCCTTATTCTCCTTATTCTGATTCTGATGTGGATGATTCTACTCCTTCTGCTTCTCCTCCAGAGGATTTTTCTTTTTCAGAGACTCTTCATTCCATGAGGGAACATTTTAAGTGGGAAGGTCAGGACTTCTCTGATTCCAGGAAAAGGCTTAGGGAATTTTTGTTTTTACCCCAGCATAGGCCTTTGGCTATACCTCCTGTTCTGGATGTTGTGGAAGATGTGTTTGCAGAGGCTGCTCTTAATCCTGATTCTTTGCCTCCTGTTCCTGTTAAACCAGATAGGTATTACAGGGTGCCTGAAGCTCATAAATATCTTTTTAAGAGTCCTAGGGCGGACCCAGAAACTGTTAGTCAAGGGCCTAAGGGTGTCAAGGCTTCTGTTGTAAAAAATCCGGTTCCTCCAGATAAAGAGGCCAGGGCTTTGGATAGATGGGGAAAGAAAGTCTATACTTCTTCCACCTTAGCTATGAGGGCTTTGAATTGCCAGTTTCACATGTTGAAATACCAAAACTATCTACTTTCTCAATTGAAGTCTAAGGTAGATGCTCTGGCGGAAGGTATTGAGTGTAAGGAATTACAGGATTTGGTACATGTTTCTGAACAGGTGGGTAAGCATTCTTTGCAATGTGGTTTTGATGCTGTACAGGCCTCGTCTAGGGTGGCTGCCACTGGGTCAGTTCTTCGCAGGCACGCCTGGCTGAGGGATCAGAATTTATCTGACCATGTTAAGACAAGGATTTTAGATGCTCCTTTACAGTCTGATGTGTTGTTTGGTTCACCTGTGGAGGCAGTCTTAAAGAAAACGGAAGACAAGGCTAAGTCTATGCAGACTGTTAAAGATTTTTTGCAGGTTCAGCCTCCGAAGTTTAGTAGGAATTGGCCTACTAAGGGGTGCACGTATCCTTCTTATGAGTCCCAGTCTAGGGGTAGATCTAGACATGGTAGGGGCAGAGCTCAGGGCTCTTTCAGGCCTAGAACAGGGAGTTCACCTGCACAGTCTTCGGGTGAGGGCAGGGGTCAGTCCTTTCGTAAACAGGCCCAATTACCTACCTTTTCAGCTGCCAGAGCCTTCTCGTCTGGCAGCACCTTTGGGAGGAAGGTTGGCACTTTTCAAGGAAAATTGGAGTTTAATTACCCAAGACAGATGGGTATTGGATATCATACACAAAGGTTACAGGTTTTATTTCCATACCTTGCCTCCTTTCAAAGGCATGCCAGACGTTCCTCCTCAACAAAGAATAGAGGCTCACAAACAAATTTCTCTGCTACTTCAAATAGGGGCCATACAGCCGGTCCCTCTGCCAGAAGTGGGCCTAGGATTTTATTCTCGCCTGTTCCTAGTACCAAAGAAGGGGAACACGTGAAGGCCAATTTTGGATTTATCTATCCTCAACACTTATCTGGACATTCCCAAGTTCAAAATGTTGACGTTACAACAGCTTTTACCTCTGCTGGGCAAAGATCACTGGATGGTAACTCTGGATCTCAAGGAGGCTTACCTTCATGTTCCTATCAGACTAAGTTGCAGGAAGTATCTGCGTTTTCGGGCTGGAACTTCTCATTATCAGTTCTCTGCATTGCCCTTTGGCTTATCTACTGCGCCCAGAGTGTTTACGAAGGTTCTGGCTCCAGTGATAGCTTTCTTCAGGCTAAAAGGAATACAGATTTATCCTTATTTGGACGATTGCCTGATTCTGGCTCAAGAAAGGGACGAACTTCTTCATCATCTGCAATATGTGATAGCAGTGCTAAGATGCCTGGGGTATTCTGTGAACGAAATAAAGTCCAGTCTAGTACCCTCTCAGGACATGTGCTTTCTGGGTGTAAGACTGAATACAGCATCCCAGATGGCCTTTTTGACCCCGGACAAACAAAAGAATCTTTCCCTTTACTTCCATCAATTGTCTCATCAGTCCAGGCTGACTGCAAAGACAGTCCTTCAAGCCTTGGGGTTCATGGCATCTTGTATTCCGGTGCTTCCCAATGCCAAACTACATATGAGGAAGCTACAATGGTATCTCAAAAATGTATGGACACAGCACTGCCAGGATATGGACACTGTCATTCAGATAATACCTTGCATTCAAAAGGAATTTTTGTGGTGGGCTCAGGAATGTCACCTAAACAAGGGACTCTCTGTGACCCGGCCAGAGGCGAGTCAGATTCTAACGACAGATGCCTCAGACAAAGCTTGGGGAGCTCATCTAAATGGAAAGTGGATACAAGACACGTGGCCTGCCAGACTACAACATCTACATATCAACTTGAAGGAGATGTTAGCAGTCCAATTTGCATTAATAGCTTTCAAGGATTTACTTCTTCCAGGGCAGGTGTTGATTCTAACAGACAACACAACTGTCATGTGGTACATCAACAAGCAAGGGGGAACACATTCTTATCCTCTATGCAGGCAAGCAATTTTTTTATGTGGGAGACTGCTCTCAGTTTACAGCTACATCTTCAGGCAAGGTTTCTGCCGGGAGCACAGAACTCCTTAGCAGATGCGTTGAGCAGACGAATTATGGATCCCCACGAGTGGAAATTGGATCCTCATGTATTTCAGAAATTGACAGTGTCATGGGGAACTCCAGACATAGATCTGTTCGCTTCTCCACTAAACTACCAGCTGCCAAAGTTTTGCACAAAAAGGTTTCATCCCACAGCCTGGAAAGTGGATGCTCTTTCTTTCAATTGGAACAATCTTCATGTGTATGCCTTTCCACCTCTGCCTCTCCTCCCAAAGGTACTCCTAAAGGTCAGACAGGACAAGCCAAGGATGATTTTAATAGCTCCAGATTGGCCTCGACAGCATTGGTACCCTTTACTGAGAAGTCTGGTACGGGAGCCTCCATGGCCTTTGCCTTCGATTCCACACCTGCTGTCTCAGGAGAACAGTCATTTACTCAATGTCAAACTTCACTCTCTTCACCTAACAGCCTGGCATATTCTGTTTTGAACCCTGGAGGGTCTCGACTTCCACGGCAAGTTTTGAATGTTATTTTGGAAGCCAGAAGGCCTAGTACAAGGAAAGTGTACGCAGATAAATGGAAGAGATTTTTATTTTGGAGTGCAGCAAAGGAATTTGATGTTTCTGAGCCTAATTTAAGTGTGGCTCTTCAATATCTTACTGAGTTACTGGACAAAGGTTTGTCCTTCTCTTCTATTAAGGTTCATGCTGCAGCAATTTCGGCTCACTATGACTGTGACCCACCATTGTTTTCTCATCCTTTGTTCAAGCAATTTCTTAGAGGAGCAAAGAATATAAGACCCCACGTAGAGCTCCTACTCCTGCTTGGGATCTCAATTTTGTGTTGGAGAAACTTACTCTACAACCTTTTGAGCCTGCAGCTACTGCCGAGTTGAAATATTTATCATGGAAGACTGCTTTTTTGTTGGCCATTACCTCTGCAAGAAGGGTTTCTGAATTACAGGCCCTTATGTCAGTTGAGCCTTTCTTGATTTTCCATAAGGATAGGGTATCTTTCGGTACTAATCGATGCTTAGTGCCTAAAGTGGTTTCAAGTGTGGCTTTAAACCAAACTATTCATCTGCCTACTTTTATGCAAATCCTCAAAATAAAGGGGAAAAGATTTTGCACACTTTAGATGTACACAGGCAGTTGCGATATTATTTGAGCAGAACTAAAGGGTTCAGGCAGTCTCAGCAGTTATTTGTTTCTTTTGCTTTGAGTTCTCAGGGCAAGCCTGTGTCAAAACAAACTATTTCTAAGTGGATTGGGTTTTGCATTGCTTTCTGTTATTCCCATCATGGTAAGGAGATTCCAACTGGGATTAGGCCTCATTCCACTAGGGCTACTGCCACTTGACAGCTTTTTAAGGGGTGGCAACTAAGGATATTTTGGAGGCAGCTACTTGGAGTTCAGTGCATACTTTCTCTAAGCATTATCACCTTCCACTTTACTCTAAATCTAGGGCTGGTTTTGCCACTGCTATTTTACAGGGCATTTTGGCAGCTCCTGCTGCTTTATAGTTTTGCCATCCTCCCTTACCTCTGCTTTGGGATTCTACCCAAGTGTAAGGACTGCAGCAATGTGAGATGAAGAACATAGTACAGTTTTGTACCTACCATAAATGTAGATGTTCAAGATCCACATTGCTGCAGTCCAATTTACCTCCCTCCTTCCCTCTGTAGTTAGAGGCGGTTGTGTGGGTTGGGTTGTAAATATTGTATTTATTGTATATATTGTACATATTATTAGTGCAAGGGTGGTTGGTTGGTTGTTTGCTGTCTTTTGGTTTTGACCTTTCTTTTGGGGTCTTCTGACATCTGGGGCAAGAAAAGACTGAGGATATGACGTCGGTCATGCGCATTTGTACCCTGACGTCCTGATGTCAGTCTAATGCGCCTTGACCGACGTCAGCCTTATACTTTGATATTCGGGCCGACCGAGGACAGCGGACTACCCAAGTGTAAGGACTGCAGCAATGTGGATCTTCGAACATCTACATTTATGGTAGGTACAAAACTGTACTTTTTGCAGCAGTTAGGCTTCAAATAGCTGAATCTATTTACTATTGAGTGCTTGGTAAGTTTGCTTAAACTTTCTGACTGGAACATGAAGCTAAGATATGCTAATCAGGCCCCAGTGCAAACATTCTAAACAGCTTATAGGTCTCATTGCAAGACTTCAATATAGCAGGAGGTCATAGCTCCTCATTAGCAAACCTGATGTAAGCTTCCAATATATAAGATCTTTTCTGGGATGGGAGTCGGCTGCTTCTCTGCTCCTGGGATGGGAGTTGGCTGCTTCTCTGCTCCTGGGATGGGATTCTGCTCCTGCTGCTCTGCTCCTAGGATGGGAGTCTGCTCCTGCTGCTCTGCTCCTGGGATGGGAGTCGGCTGCTTCTCTGCTCCTGGGATAGGAGTCTTCTGATGCTCTGCTTCTGGGATGGGAGTCTTCTGATGCTCTACTCCTGGGATGGGACTCTTCTGCTGCTGCTCTGCTCCTGGGATGGGAGTCTGCTGCTTCTCTACTCCTGGGATGGGAGTCTGCTCCTGCTGCTCTGCTCCTGGGATGGGAGTCGGCTGCTTCTCTGCTCCTTGGATGGGAGTCTGCTGATGTTCTGCTCCTGGGATGGGACTCTGCTGCTGCTGCTTCCCCACTTCTGGAGCCAGAGCCCTGAATATTTGTAGCTGTAATTGAGATATAGACCTAGCCGGTAGCAGTATGCTTATTCTCCAACAGCAGAAGCCAAAACATCTCTACATAGATAGCACTATCAATATGTGAGAAATCTTTTTATATAACGTGTATCATTGCTTGATTATCAGAATAAAGCATAATCATTTTGTTACTGAGTTCATGGTCCCATACCACCATGAACTTCCAAATGGACATTGATTTTAACAAAGTAATATACTTAACAATCCCTTGTTCCTCCACTCATTTGACCATCGGCAAGCAATCCATTTGTCACAAACATATTTCTCCATCCCTGCACCACCACATTTTTAGGTCATGTAGATCCCCAGAAAGTATCAGTCTTTAGGGCAAGTGAGCAGAAACCTGAATGCTGGCTCAGTATCTGCCTTCACAACCTAAGGGTCCAAACTTTTTAATTTCAAGGCAGAAGATTCATCCTGGGAAGCATACTGGACTTTTGACATCACCTTACCAATAGTGTCATTCACCAAACCACCCACAGGAAAAGACAACTGGTGAATGATGTGGGAGGTTCTTCAAATGGGACAGCTACCCTGCCAAGCTGAATGTAGTTACCCAACAAACTAAATTTACCACGGACAGACTCAAAGTTATTTATTTATTTTTTTGCATAATGGCATGAAATTGCCTATCAGCCTATAGTAGTAAACTGATTTTAAAACCTCTTTCTAAAAGCACATAGATTACTGGTATGGGCAAGGTCCTAACACCCCATTGCAAAATCCTACCATTTTTACAAGTATCTTAGGCATAACCTCAGCCCCTCTGTACCCCACTACTACAGCCCATTGCTTAACTCATTAACACCTAGGTTCTGTGGAATGTTGCACCTCTTATAGCCTGCACACAACCTTGCATTTAGGAGTATTTTCTGAAAAATCATAAGATAATCAAGGCTTTTCTACTGCATGACATCCTATATTAACAATCTTAGTGTCATTTTATTAATAAATCCTTGCTTTTTCTAATCCTGTCTATTATAAGCTGGTAAGTCACTTAGCTAAAAGTCAGACCCAAGAAAGGTCTGAACACCATAACTTAAAAAAAAATCTCTACAACTATTACTGTTGTCACCTGCATAACCCTGGCTCATTTGCATGAAATTGGGAACCTGGGAGTTAAACCTTCCTTCCTTCCTTCCTGAAACATTTGTATGGGAGATGCACTCTGCCACATACAGAGCAGTTAGAAACAAATTTGCTATCTGCATTTTTATGATTAAAGACCCAAATGGCTTGTTTCAACTAGTTCCCTCTTTCCTCTCCATGGCATGTTGCACACTGTCTATCACAGCACTTAGTGAAATACAGAAATAACAAGTTTTCCACCTCAAGGCCTTGTCAGTAATTATACGTCTCCTAAATCTCTGGTCCTACTACAACCATGTCAGACCGCATTTTGTCTTACACATGGCTCCTATTGTCAAGTAACAGGCCAGCACTGAGATGACCTTTCCTGGATTCTTGTCCACTATTATTGCCATGTAGTATAATATATGAAAGTCAGGGCCCAGTTCTCCCATATCTGAGCCCCAAATATATATGATGTCCTCTTACCCAAAGCCACCAAATGAGGCAGGCATGCCCTTAGCCCCCAATTCATTCGTTAAAGTTCCAACATTGATTATCCCTGTCCCTTGTGAAGCTTCCAGTTATCAGCCCTGGATTTGTTCATGTAGTGCATTCCTAGCCTGGCCTTTGTCACATCAAGTCTTACACCATCCAGAGACACTAGAAAATAGTCAATGTGTTCTTCACTTTCATCTAAACTCCTCAACCATCTCCCATTTCATTTACCTACAACTTGACATTTAACCATAGCTGCCAACTTTTACCTACAGAGAAGAAAACAAAAATTGATTAGGGTTAAAGCCTCAAATTACAGATAGTTTTAAAATGCTGGTACTAATAATGCAGACCTTCTCTAAATACTTTTAAATTTTAGGATGGATTTTGAAAAAGTCTGAGAGAAAATTACAGGGTTTGCTCCAAAATCTGGATCATTGAGAGGTATGAACCATTCTGCCAAATGGCTTCCTCTACCCACTGATCCAGGTAATTTTTTGTTGACAGCATAAGGTTTTGATAATGGCACATGTGTTCTGCATGTTATCCTTTGGCATCGGGCTGTTGATTTTTTTCTTATCACCAGCTGCTTCTTTTAACATTTTAGCAGCTTGCAAAGTTAGGACTCAAAATCTGTTGTCAAATGAAGTATCATGGGCCATTATGAAGATCAGATCAAAAAGAAAATAAAAACGGGGGAGAGAGGAGAGTAGGTGGAGTTTCACTTAATATATGTACCGGTTATGACAAAACCCCAAGTGGTGCACCAACTGCCAAAATGAAAAGATGGGGGAAAAAGATAGTGATGGGGGAGGGACCCCTTGTCCTGTGTAATATTGCTCTGTGCTATATATGATCATGTGTTTGTTTTTAATAGCAGACATGAAAAATAAAGATTATTGGGGGGCATAGCTTAGATGGCAAGCTGAAAGCAGCAGAATTCTTGAGCTCTGCAGTCTTATTTTTTTTCCTGGCAGGATTTGTTATTTAATTTCACCAACAAAGACTCAAAATTACTAAAATCAGATTCTGGAAGTCGTAAGCTACAAGTTGATGTAATTTTAAGCTAAAATTTTCATATTTTCCTGTCAAACTTTCAAATAGAAGGACATTGAAACCATATTCACAAAAGAAGATGAGCAGCTCCAAGTTTTCTTAGCAAGAAACTCCAGTGATGAAAGAAAGACACACAAAACTTACTACAGTTCAAGACTTGGTGAGTAAAATAGACAAATTAAACTTAAAGTGGACAATATGAAAGAAGATACTTCCAAACAATAGGTTCATAAATTAGTACTAAGCGAACTGCCCTTGCGAGCCATTTTAAGGCTAGCCAATTATCCGTTGTGAGACTCAAACCTTGCATCTTGTGTTTGTAAGGCCAACACCTTAACCATTAGGCTATAACCTTATTAAATGAAGTCCTTAAACAACAAACTGTCCTGATTGCTGCTTTGGAAGATTCTGCAACATCTGTAGACTACGAGTTAACAGAAAGAGAGAAAAACAGACTTTCTTCTTCAAGAAAATGCCAGACTCATTGAAAAGATAGACGACATTGAGAATAGAACCATGAGAAGCAATATAAGAATCTATGGCATCCTGGAGAAGATGGAGAAGGAAAATATGATTAATTTCCTGACTTTCTGGATTCCTAAAATCCTAAACCTACCTGAAGCACTATCCTTCAGGATAGAAAGGGCACACAGGTCTTTAACTACAACTTCTGTATCCAGTAAAAACAGCCATCCAAGATCTATTACTATAGCAATAACCCACGCCTGGGTGTGGGTAATGCTGGATTTACCCATGGTTGGCGTGGTTTGGTCCCGAGGGCAAAGCCCGAGGGACCAAACAAAGACAACCGTGGGTAAATCCAGCATTACCCACACCCAGAAGTGGGTTATTGCTATTATACAATGACATTATTTAAGAAAAGAAATAATTACTTTTCTTAAATGATGGCATTGTATAATGCCTCTTTGCTGCCCTTCCGCAGCTGTCTGGTGTTCCGCAGCAGTTCTGATGTACTGCGCATGCCTACGCAGTACATCAGAGCTGTGGGCAAAAGCAACCGAGAACGCAAGATCTCCGTTGCTTTTTACTGTCTCGCTATGTTAAATGGGTTTAACATAGCGAGACAGCTTTAAAATAAGCAACGGAGATCTCCGTTGCTTATTTTAAAGCTGTCTCACTATGTTAAACTCATTTAACATAGAGACACAGTGTGTAAAAAGCAACGGAGATCGCAAGATCTCCGTTGCTTTAAACCTGTCTCGCTATGTTAAATGGGTTTAACGTGAGACAGCTTTAAAATAAGCAACGGATCTCCGCTGCTTATTTAAAGCTGTCTCGCTATGTTAAACTCATTTAACATAGCGAGACAGGTTTAAAGCAACGGAGATCGCAAGATCTCCGTTGCTTTTACACTGTGTCGCTATGTTAAAGGAGTTTAACATAGCGAGACAGCTTACAAAAAGCAACGGAGATCTCCGTTGCTTTTTTTAAATCTGTGTCGCTATGTTAAACTCTTTTAACATAGCGAGACAGTGTTTCATACTAACGGAAAAAGTCCGGGCGACCGGATCTTTTTCCGTTAGTATATTGAGGGATTTACAACGGGCACGCTGGTTGGGCTGACCAATCAGCATGCACGTTTTAGAGTAGGCATTGTATAATGTAAAATTTATCTCCACTCAAGACAAAGACCTTGTTTTAAGAACTGTCTGGTCCCTTGTTCCATTAAAAATTGGTGACCAAACTATCAGGTTTGACAATGACTTTTCACCCCTTGTAATGAGCAAAAGAAGAGCAAGTGTCCCTCTAATAAAATCACTAAAAAAGGAAAGAATCAAAGCACAGCTCATATTCCTCACAAGAATAAGACTATCCCTGCCAGAGGAAAGAACATTTTTGATCCTCTCAAAGAAGCATCCCCATTTCTCAAAAAAAAAAACCTTTAAGTCAACCCAAACCCATGGATTCTTCAATGAACTTAAAAACACAAGCTTCAAAAAATGAGTGGACTATTAAAGAGAAAAAAGAAACCCAGAGAAAAATGATTATACATAACTTCACATTTCATGCAAGTTTTTGTTTTCTCCCTTTTAAATAACAAATCATACACAGAAGGTAATGTAACTTCCTATTATCTTTTCCACAACAATGCTAAGTTTATAAATAATATATAGTACTCAAAAGTCAAGTAAATCAAAATGTTATCCAACTGTAAACTGCTATTTTATACTTTTATCTGTTTATATACATGGCATAGCACTAGTGAAATGATATAACACCACTCACTCAATTCATATATTTATATATATTTCTTTTAGATCCTATATTTATTTCTTCATGTATGTGCCTTTTCCTTCTGTTTTAGTTTTAGTATCATAGTTTTTAATCACTGCAGGAAAGAAAAATGCTTACTCTGTTACTTTTAAGTATTTAAAAAGAAAGTGGTGACATTTTATTATTACATATACATTTACTACTTAACTGAACTTCTGTAATGTGCTCCATTTAGCTAATATATCTTATAGCTGTGTATGGTTGGTAATTTGGAGCCTTTATTTTAAATATTCATCATTTTACAAGTTATTCTTAAAAGCTTCACTTCACTAGAAAATTCCCACTTACTTACTTTTTTGATGGAATTTTGACAACTTTTGTGATAAGCTCGAGCTTCTAAAGGCTACAGTTAACTCTCAGACTCTTCAGAAACAATTTGTGCTGCCTTTTAGGAAGCAGGTGTGACATTTGAACCTATTTCTCTTCACTGAACTCTAATGGCCAGTCAGATTCAAGAATGATCGTTTGAACTGTTTTCATTTATTTAGCAATTATTTTTATCTAAAAAAATATTCTAAACATATGTTTTACTGCAAATAGTGATTTATTTAATCGGAATTGCATTTATATTTAAATCAGAATTACAAATATATTTCTGACAGTGACAGTTTTAAATGCATAATTTTTCCTGTCTGCTTTAATGACTTTATAGTCCTGTATTTACTCATAGTAACAAATAATTATTAGGATTAATCAATTTATTTTAGTCTGTTTAGATTAAAAAAAAAATAAGAAATTGTATACAGCTTCATGTTCTTAGTTGATGCATGCATAGTGTATTAAATCAAATTTTTCCTTTTGTATGTTTTTAATGCACATGCAGTTTCCCTTCTGCTTGCTATTAACCGTCAATAGCTAGGAATTCCCACTAGATGCCATGAGGGTGTTAGTTTGTGCCTTCTATGAGATACAGTAAGCCTGGATTTAGTTTATCCATGCAGAAGGTTGTTAAAATATACAGTTTTATTGTTTTCAAATTTAGAGTTTTTAAATTGTCCATAGCTTTAAAATGTATTTGTCATAATGAATCAAGGAAAGCAATTTTCAGTTTTACTTATAATAGCATTCTCCATCAAATGATAATATTTAACATTATATCTATTAATGTCAATGGGTTGAACAACCCCACGAAAAGGTGTATGGTTAACAAATATTTAATGCTACATAAAGCAGATTTTGCATTCATTCAGGAATCTCACTTAGTAACAGAAGATGTAAACAAATTAACCTTTAAGGATTATAAGATTTTTGGTAAGTTCAAACTATAACCACAAGAGAAGAGGTGTCCTAATTTTACACAGAAAATCAACAAGAATTCCAGAAATAGTTGACTCATGCTCAAGAAATGATGGTATGCTTGCTTTAGTCACACATTTTTTTACAGTGAGCTGATCGAAGGAAGGACACTCAGCACACTCGGAGCTACAATATATAACATTAAGTATCCTGTTTTTTGTTTATTTTGTTCTTTATTTCTTTGTTGTTTATAGCACTTTGTGTACTGTGTATTTTTCTAGCTAGTTTCACTGTGTGTGAGGTATTAACTGGAAATTGTCCACTCTTATTAAGCATCTGTTGGGTTGTTTGTTTATGATAACTTGTTGCAGTTAAACTCTTTTTTTCTAGTGGCTCCTTTAGCTGTTTAAAACTTTCATTTAAAGGCTCACTCCTGCTCTTCAGCTGTGAGTAACATTTCAGCTGTTTGTTTCCCACCCTCCCTCCTTGTTGGTATAGTGTTTTTATAATTGGTGGCTTTGCAGTTGCCCGCCCCTAGTGTAAATTTGATCTGGGACCCTCCTCCCAGTCTAGTGTCATTACCTCATTCTACCCAGTACAGGGAGAGCATTTGAGAAGGCCAATCAGCTTAGTTTCTGCTACTCCTTTCTCTCTTTCCTTTCTCTCTTTCCAAAAAAAAAAAAAAAAAAAAAAATGTTTCTGCTTTTACTGTATTTGTGCTTTTTCCTACTTTATTTTGCTTTTGCGTCATCTTAAAAGTACTCAATTGTATTTATTACTACTTGGTGTAACTCATTGTAAGCCTTTTAGTTTAAGCACCTGGGCTTCAGACCAGTTTTACATTAGGAAGGTTTGTGGTCTGCACTGTAGTGGCAGAACCGGCAGCTTACATCCTTCTAAGTTGGGAACTGCTGATTGAGGGCTCAGTGTCTGTTATTCTAAAAGTGTATTCATTCTGGTTTAAGCACTTGGGCTTGAGGCCAGTTATTTTACATTAAGAGGGTTCGTGTTCTGCACTCTTGTGGGAGGAGATGCTGGACTCTGTCCTTCTGAGCTGGGAATTTCTGGTTAAAGCTTATAGTGCCTGCATATTTGAACTGCTTCTTACTGAAATTGGTACACCTCATTTGCTGTAGCATAGACTAGATCCAGGCCTGCTGAATCTAGCTTTGTTTGTATAACTTGAGCACTAATCCAGGCATTCTTTAAAGTATTCAGTTGTATTTATTACTGCTGGTAGTAACTTGATTAAAGTGTAGCTATCATTTCTAAGTCTTTTGGATTAAGCACTAGGGCTTCAGACCAGTTGTTCTACATTAGGAAGGTTTGTGGCCTGCACTGTGGTGGCAGGACAGGTAGCTTACATCCTTCTAAGTTGGGAACTGCTGATTGAGAGCTCAGTGTCTGTTATTCTAAAAGTGTATTAGTTCTGGTTTAAGCACTTGGGCTTCAGGCCAGTTATTTTACGTTAAGAAGGATTGCGGTCTGCACTCTTGTGGGAGGAGAGGCTGGACTCTGCCCTTCTGAGCAGGGAATTTCTGGTTAAAGGCTTATAGTGCCTGCATATTCTAACTGTTTCTTACTGAAATTGGTACACCTTGTTTGCTGTAGCATAGACTAGATCCAGGCCTGCTGAATCTAGCTTTATTTGTATGCTTGTTGTTTGTTTATTTCTCTGAAACGCTAATTCCACCTAAAACGCGGCCTTTTAGCACTTCTGTGGATCCCTAGTGATATCTGCATTGCTTACTGTACTTATTTCCTTGTTTCACTTGAAAGAAAGTTACTGTTGGTCGTTTTTGCATTTAAGTTACCTGTAACACATTGCATTTAAGTTACCTGGCACTTGCTCACTAAAGCAATTATATAAGTCAGCTCTAAAAATTAAAAGCACTACACCCTCACAAACTCCCCTTGAGTACCTTGTTCCCCATTGGCCCTTTTTTTCAATTATAAAGGAATTCCCAATACTATTCTAGCATGTCCAAAGGTCAGTTGTCAATCTCCTCTCCGGTCCAGCTGGTGAATCTGGGAATCTTGAGGCAATGTTACAACTGCCTCATGTACACAGACAACCCTCTCCTCCTCCCAACAAATTCCAACACATGTGAGAGATGCAACCATATAGCCAAACTGGAGGCTAAGCTCTCTCAACTCAGTACTGGCGTAACCAGTCAGGAGGAGAAGGAAACCACACTCACTACAATTCCAGTCTCACATAGACCTACCACGACAACAAACCAAACACATAAACACACAAAACATACTGGAGGCTCTAAATAAAAATCTGCCTAAGCAGCAGAGACCTCCAAAGCAGACACCCAAGCAACCGCTACCCCAAAACAAAACACGTGCAACACATAGCTCACAAAGCCAGTGTGCCGAACAGTCACAGCCCTTAAGGCTAAACAACACACCTGATACACTTGTAACAGGTGACTCTATCGTCAGGCACACTGATGTCCCGCTCACCAGGCTGAACAAGGAGAAGGTCACGGTGAGCTGCCTGTCGGGCGCTAGGATCCGCCACATAACACAAGCACTCAGGTCACTCCAAGGCAAGTACAAATATGACTCAGTCATTGTCCATGCTGGTGTGAATGACCTGAGATGTACCTCCCTGGACTACATGAAAAGAGACATAGAGGAGCTCTCTGAGCATGTAGCCCAAGCCGGTATGACCCTGACCTTGAGTAGCATCTTACCCTCACCAAGAATGATGCCACAATATGAAGACAAGATGATCAATTTCAACAATTGGCTTAAGTGTTGGTGTCATTCAAAGGGGATCCAATGCCTGTCAGCCTGGGATGACATGCTCGACAAGCCACGATGCTTCGCTAGGGATGGCTTGCACCTGTCACCCCTGGGCTTTCGGATATTGGCAAAGGCTCTTGCTACCCCATAGTGCCTTTTTTAGGCAAGGCTCAAAAGACAAACCCACCTCCATAGGTATCACAAGGGATAAGAAACTAAGAGTAATGCTACTCAACGCCAGAAGTCTAAACCTCAAGATGCACACACTCAAAACTCTCCTTAGCATGGAGAACATCGATATCTGTGCAGTAACAGAAACCTGGTTCAAGGCTCCCGAGAGCACCCCAGCACTACCAGGTTATACCTCATACCATGCTTTTTGGCCCCAAACCTTGGACCGAACCACAAAAGGAGGGGGAGTATCAATATTCGTCAAAGATACCCACACCTCCAGGTTGGTGGCACAGCACGAAGCATCAGAGACTATCCATGTGCAACTAACTGTGGGTAAAACTGCCTTCCAGTTTATAGCCTGCTACAGACCACCCTCGCAAACACAGGAACCCCACTTGGCCTTCCTGAGAATACTGGAAAATAGGAAGGTCTCTCCAAACACCATTATATTGGGCGACTTCAACTACCCAAACATAGACTGGGAGCATTACTCTAGCTCCAACACCCTAGCCCAAAGGTTCCTAGAATTTATAAACTCAAATGCTATGGAACAACTTGTTACCACTCCCACAAGAGGGGAAAACATACTGGACCTAATCATCACCAACATGGGGACACTATGCTCCAGACCAGAAGTTTATCCCTCACTGGTAAGATCAGACTATAAACTAATCTCACTGGATATTCACATCCCGACCCCACCCCCTGCCCAGAAAACCACAGTGAAAAACTTCTCTAAAGCAAATTTCACACGCCTCAAAACTGAGGCGAAATCCTTCAATGCCCCCGGGCCTGTGGAAAATACGGCCCAGACCGCAGAATCCTTTATAAACGCATTCTATGAACACCTTCAGGAATGCATGGATCATGCAATCCCAAATAAAACCAAGACCCAATCCTCCAAAGGCAGACGTCCTGTCTGGTGGACCCCAGCCATAAACAAACTATACAACAGAAGGAGGAAGCTACTACATGATAGAGCAAAATCCCAAAAAGGGAAGGCATCTCTGATCAGTATTAGCAAAAAACTACGGGCACTCATAAAATCGTCTAAGGCCAGCTTCGAGAGAAAAATTGCACAGGACACTAAGGATAATCACAAGGCTTTCTTTAGTTATGTTAGGAACCTGGGTGGGAATTCCCAGATATGCTCAGAATTAGTCCAAAATGACAAAAAATACAACGAGCCCACAGACATTGCCAACATCCTAGCTGACAGGTTCAGTGCAAACTTCTCCCCCCTCTCCCCACCAAAAGGGCAAATATCTATCCCAACAGAGTGCTGCCCCTGACATCTCAGATGCTCAGGTAAGAGCCGCCCTCTCCAAAGCAAAAAACACAGCATCAATGGGACCAGATGATGTCCCGGGCTGCATCCTACATGAACTCCAAGAAGAGCTAAACCCAAACATAAAACTACTGTTCAATCTTAGCCTTACTACAGGATATGTACCCAAAGAGTGGCGTACAGCAACAGTGGTCCCTCTCCACAAAGGTGGTGCCTCAACGGATCCTGGAAACTATCGCCCCATAAGCCTGACTAGCTTGGTCTGCAAAGCTATGGAAAGGATCACCATGGACCTCATAAATAAAGATATTGGGGACCTACAGACACTGGATCCTACCCAGTTTGGCTTTGTTAAGGGCAGATCCTGCCTCTTAAACCTGGTCAATTTCTTTGAAACAGTCACCAAGGCCATTGACGAGGGGAAGGTGGTCCACACAGCCTACCTGGACCTCGCAAAAGCCTTCGATACAATACCCCACTCGGGCATTATAGATAAGCTCACCAGCTTAAATATAAACCCCTATGTCACTAGATGGGTTGCAAACTGGCTCAAGGACAGAACCCACATGGTTAGAATTGCTGGAGCCATGTCAGACTCCAAACCAGTTACAAGTGGCGTCCCACAAGGCTCAGTCCTGGGACCTCTCTTGTTCGGTATATATTTCTCGGCGGTACAGGCCAACATGGAAGGACTGTGGCTGACCAAGTTCGCAGATGACTGCAAACTGGGCGCCATAATCAACTCTCCAGCCGACACAAGCATCCTCCAAAAGGGCCTCATAGAAACAGACAACTGGTGCCAGAGCCATGGCCTCAAGCTAAACGCCAAAAAGTGTATAGTCATCCCCTTTGGCAAAAACAAAGTGCCCACAAATTACCACATAGGTGGTAATCCATTAAGTACAAAGAAGTCATTAGGGACCTGGGGACCCAAGTTGATAGCAATCTCTCATTTGACAACCACGTGGCCAAAGTGGTTAGAAAAACATTTTATATAGCCCACCTAATCATGAAGGGATTCACATCTAGATCAGGGAGGTCATCGTACCTCTTTACTCATCCCTCATCAGGCCCATATTTGAGTACAATGCCCCTTTTGGGATGTACCTTACCAGACACCTGCAGCAACTGGAAAGATCCCAAACGTACCTCACCAAGAGGATCAAAGGGCTCAAACAGATGCCATATGCTGCCCGGTTAAAGAAACTCCAGCTCTACTCAGTGGCATACCGCCTGCTCAGAGGCGATCTGTGCCTGACGATAAAGCCATGTCCATCCCGGAATTAATGGACATGCTGCACCTCAGAAAATCCAAATCCCATCGAGCTACGCTCGAGACTTGAACCTCAGCACTGAAATAAATAGGACATGCTGGAGGGACAGATTCATAACCCAGAGGCTCCCTTCACTCTGGAATAAAATCCCAGTCCAGGTTAGGCAGAGTCCCACATTGACTCTCTTCAAGAGGAATCTTGATGAGTGGATGGGAGATCGTAGGTTTACCCCGGCTATCACTTCTGTGTCACTGTTAGACAGAGGCACAGTATACTAACCTCAAAAAAAGGCATAGCAAAATTAATTTAAAATGGGTGGCGAAAGCCAAACACACTCTGTCTAGGCTTATAAATGCCCTAGGGCAGATAGCCTAGTATGAACCTATGAACCTATGAACTAAAACTAGATAAAAAGATGTACACTTTTGCAAACACCTACTGGATACTGGGTATTGGACTAAAACTGTGAAAAAACATTTAGACACCATAACAATAAAGTCTAAAGGTGAGTTACTATTAACAGGTGATTTTAATTGTATCTTGTCCTCCACGGATACTACAAGCTGTAAGCCCTTCAAGATGTCCCCTGTTGCCAAGCACCTGAACAACTATATAAATATTATCCTCCCTGAACTATTCTCACTACTTTTACAGATTTGGCACAGACCAACATAGACAAAGTCTTTGTAACCAGTTCTTTACTGGCCAAAATTGATAATATAGTGCTGCCATCATGCCCTATGTCTGACCACAATGCTATCACCTTTAATGTAACACTTAATACTGACCCCTTAACTTCTACCAAAGACTACCTGCTTATCTAGTAACAGTACAAGGATTTAAGGAATGGTTTCTAGATGAAATAAAGCTTTACCTAGATGTCAATAATAATGGAAAGATTTTAGATATTATCCTATGGAGCACTTTAAATGTAGCCTTATATGGTATAGTCAAAAGTTGGTATATAAATAAAAGGAAAGAGTGGGATAAAAAGCTGGTAGACATACAAAAAAAATCGATGGCCTAAAACTAAAAGTTACAGCAAGTGACAAATCTACATTAGCTGACATATGTAAACTGAACAAGGAATATCAGGATATCATACAGCATAAAATATCAATAAATCCAGAAAAATCAGATTACAGTCCTACTCAATCCCAAAAGTATGCACAGGATTGCAATTAGATCTAAACATTTTAATGAAGAAAGTCATATAAAAGAAATAATATACACTACATATAATCAGACTATTAAAGTTACAGATCTAAAAATATCTTATTATGTTTTAAAAACCATTACAAGAATATTGATAATAACTCATCTGTAAGTAGTAATAATATTCAAAAGAAGCTATCCAAACACAATATTTATAACACTGATAAACCCTTTTCATTTAAAGAATTAAAGGAACAAATAAAAAACCTTAAGACAAAAAAGGCACCAGGGCTGGATGGTCTAATTCCAGAATTTTACAAACTCTTACCTGATAAAATCTTAAAAATCTTACTCAATGGATTCCAAGAAGTTAAAACTACAGCAGACATCCCTCCCTCATGGAAATATTCTTTCATTTCTCCCATCTTAAAACCAAATAAAGAGCCCAACCTTTGCACATCATACAGGCCATTTTCTATGCTTAACATTGATTACAGGATATTCATGTCTATCTTACCAGACAGATCAAATAATATTCTTTCAATATTAATTCATGAAGACCAAACTGGGATTATCAAAAACAAAAAGGTACAAGACAATGTAATTAGATTACTGTCATTAATAGACGTGGCAAACAAGGAAAAAAATGAGCTTTCTATTTTAAGCCTTGATATAGATAAACCCCCGGATTCTCTATGCCTTGCACGGTGTGCAAGATCAGTGCAGGAGCTTTAGCAGGCAATATGTCTGCCGTGCGATCCAGGAACAGCCTACAGGGGCGTGCACGAGAGCTCCTGCACTAATCCTGCACGGACTAAGCCCATGTATGCAAATCACCCCATTTGCAGGAGAAATTCATGCAAATGAGGTGAATCTGTGATCCAGGAAGCTTGCAACCAGTTATGCAGGACTATTGCAATCTGCAGAAATGTACTTGGTTAGTAACAGAGTACATTTTTGCAAAATCCAAAACGGAGCTGTGACAGCTCCAAATAAAGGCTGCATATCAGTTAGGAAGCATGCCAATGGCCAAGTATAAGGCCATTGGTATTGCAAACAGCCAAAAAAAAAATCAGCTTTTATTTTTTTTAGCCAATCTCGGCTGTTTAAGCATAGGGCAGCAACGCACAATTGGGATCAGGGGGAAAATAACAAAATAAACCTAAATTAAGCATTTTAACTAAAATCACTATTCTGCCATGCAAGACAATGGCAAGCAGAAGACAACATGGCCAGTGAGTAGTAGTTGCTAAGGAGGGAGGCTCAGTGTGAGACATGGAACTATGCATTAGCAGGCAATCCTATGAAAATGAAGGGAATGATAGTGAATCCCAGTTTTCCCCAGCATGCTAGTCAGGTCCCACCAGTGTAAGAGTATGAATATCTTGGTGCAAGCCTAAGAGTTAGCTGACATCATGGGGGTGTGTGTCAGGCATACTGTAAGTGGATTGGAGCTCTGTGGTTCGGGTTTGCTCCTAGCTTAACACAGCTAAGGTAGGGGGTGTGTCTGAATCTGCCTAGCACTCTTTACATTGCCTAAGCAGGTGTATGCACTGTGCACCGGGTTTTAAAGGTTTTTAAAAAAAGTTAAACCATGAAATAGCTACTCTGTGCACATTTGAGCACTCTGTTTGTGGGGCGCACCCCCGGGCTTAAACAGGAAGGCAATGGGAAGGGAAAACAGCAGTAGGAGGGTAACCAAGGAGAACTAGCATAGTTAGCAGTTGAAATGTATCAGAATCAGCCAATTACATGGGCAGCAGACCAGCCTAGCCCAGAACACTACTATAAACTATGCAAACACCTTCCCCTCTGGTTTTTCCCACACTGTACACCACAGGTGTAAACAAGCGGGGAACTTTTAACACTCACAACAGCAAAATGATAAGGGCTGCAATAGCTATCATACAACTTGTGGAAGAGGCTGAGGGTGGTGAGGATGTGAATACTGTCAACCAACCCACAATGAGGAGAAGGAGAAGAGTATACAGACCCAGGGTAACCTACCAGGGGCTACATGAGCTGGAGATAGTGGAGCACTATAGGGTGGACAGGGACCTCCTACAGCAAACTGGTGAGCTGTGCTGGCCACACCTGACACACAGAACTAACAGAGATGAACCGATCCCAGTGGATACCAAAGTATGTGTAGGCCTAAGAACACTAGCTACAGGTACCTTCCAAAGGCCAACTGGGGATATGATGGGGATCTCACAGGCATCAGCATCCATGGTACTCCACCAGTTCCTGGATGCCATGTCAGCACGTCAGTGAGCATGTATATTTCCCCAACACCCGTGAGGTGTTGGCCAGCAATATGCAACTGTTCCACCAAATAGCAAAATACCCTGAGGTAGTGGGTGCTATAGACTGCACGCACATATGCATCAAAGCACCACCTGGTGAGCGGGGTAGGGTCTACAGCAACTGCAAGGGCTTCCCCTCCATGAACTGCCAGGTCATGTGCGATGCCCATGGCATAATAATGAATGTGTGTGCTGGCTGCCCTGGAAGCTATCACGATTCCCATATCTGGCATCTGACACAGCTGTACCAGAGATTTTCCAGTGGGGACATCCCTCACGGTCACCTAGTGGGGGATGATGGATACACACTGGAGCCGTGGCTGATGATACCCATCAGAAATCCACACACACTCGAACAAGAACTCCATAATGAGGCACTTGCACAAACCAGAATTATAGTAGAGCATGTGTTTGGGATGCTCAAGTCATGGTTCCAGTGCCTGGACACATCTGGTGGAGCCTTGCAGTACTCACCAGCTACATGTACCCAAAGTGTCCTCGTATGTGCCATGCTACACAATATGATACTGCAGAAACAGCTGCAGCAGGAACAGCACAGGACAGGGCCACATAGCCCCCCACCATTGGCAAAGCATGCACAGGCACAGAGTGACTCAGAGGAGGAACAACCTGAGCCTGCCCCAGTAGGCGTGCCCAGTATGCCCTGGCCTTGGCAAAGAGGCAATGCATAGCACATACACTGGCACAGGAGGGACCCAGGGAATAACATCTCTCTCTGACTCTCACATACAGTAAAAGCAATTCCAAACATTACACTACCTGTGTTCAACCATGTGTAGGGAGTGTACTGTGTGCATCCGACATAGGCAGCCCTGCAGCACCACCCTCAATACTGGGACACCCACAAGGTAAGTGACTCACACATGCCAATCAGGGGGGTTCACATACCCAACAACAGTCACAGCCAGCAGGACAGGTGTAGACAAACACAAACAAAGGCTGTGCTATGATCTCTGAATGAGGCCTATGGGTATCCACCCCTCCAGGCCTACACAGACGGACTACAGCAGGTCAGGCAGTGGGACATAAGTTCTGAAGGGTAGGAAGTCAGAAACTAATATGTCGGTAAATAAAAGCTAAGATCTGTAGTACTCTGGTATGCCTCTAGTCAGCATGATAGGTAAGACTACAGAATGAAATGGAGTACCTGACATACCAGTACAGTCATAGCAAATGTGTATAAGTGTCAGATGTGCCCACCCACATAGTAACAGTCAGGTGTGCACCCCCCAATCCTGTGTATAAATGTAGAAATAGTCAGGTGTGCCCCCCCCCATCCCACATAGAAATGTAGTAACAATCAGGTGTGCCCACCAAACCCAGTGTAAAAATGTAGAAATAGTCAGGTGTGCCCCCCCATCCTACGAAGAAATGTAGCAACAGTCAGGTGTGCCCCCCCAATCCTGTGTAGGAATGTAGAAATAGTCAGGTGTGCTCCCCCTATCCAATGTAGAATGTAGTAACAAATGCCAAATGATCGACAGATACCCTGCAGATACAGTATACTACCTGTAGTGTACAACATATAGGTCAGCACTGCAGTACAGACTACATGGACTTGATCCACACATTGAATACAGATGGGCATACTGGGCATGCTCACACAATTAGAGAAATGAAGGCAATGTCAGTCAACATACTGAAAGGTCATACTGGGCATGCTCACACACTTAAACACATGAAGGTCATGTCTGCAAACACCAGTGGACCAGACATATCTGGCAGTTGCAGATGCTAGTGCAGACACTCCTCAGTATGCACCACACATGCTTTGCACACACAGTGGACAGGAATGCAGACATATATCTAAGGAAACACACTATAATAAGCCAAAGGTAGACGTACATAGATGTGTGGAAGAGGGTGACTGTGACAATGAGCCATCCAGGCCTGTCCCACCCAGCACACAGCCAAAGAGCCACAACCACATGAGGTTCAGATGTCACTCACTGTAGATACTAGCCACCAGTATCTGTCAGCATTACAGACTATGTGGTGTACATGCTAGCTGTGCAACATGACTGTACAAGGAAGTAGTCATCTAGCAGATGTATACATGTACCTGTGGAATATGACCCTGTGTGTGCTCGCATGTAGTGTGTCAACCTCTAGATGAAAGGGTTATGGCCCATGCACACAAGCTGCCCTCCTCATAGCCCTACTATGACAAGCCTGCTGAGGTCATCCACTGTGAAATACAGCTTTGGGAGAGTTGTAACCCATTAATCTCCATGGCATGTCGCATAACTGCGTATTGCTGTAATGTGATAAACTAGTTAGGTAGGAGTTCTAATCCCTGACTTGGCAAGTGTGTGTCTGTGTGTGTGTGTGTGTGTGTGTGTGTGTGTGTGTGTGTGTGTGTGTGTGTGTGTGTGTGTGTCTGTCTGTCTGTGTTGAGCACAATGCTTTTTAGGGTAGTCACACTCCCTACAATTCAAATGCTCTACCTTGGCAAGGCTGCTGATGTCATCCATCTAGAAATACACCTCTGGGAAGGTTGTAGCCCAGTAATCTCCATAGCAGGTCCTATAACTGCATACTGCTGTTGTGTGATAAACTAGTAAGGTAGGAGTTCTTATCACTGACTTGGCAAGTGTGTGTGTCTGTGTGTGTGTGTGTGTGTGTGTGTGTGTGTGTGTGTGTGTGTGTGTGTGTGTGTGTGTGTGTGTGTGTGTGTGTGTGTGTGTCTGTCTGACTCTGTCTGTGTAGAAAGAAATGCTTTTTAGGGTAGTCACACTTCCTACAATTCAAATGCACTACTTTGGCAAGGCTGCTGATGTTATCCACCTAGAAATACACCTCTGGGAAGGTTGTAGCCCAGTAATCTCTGTAGCACATCGTATAACTGCATAATGCTGTAGTGTGATAAACTAGTTAGGTAGGAGTTCTAATCCCGGACCTGGCAATTTTGTGTGTGTGTGTGCGTGTATGTGTGCATATGTTTGTCTGTAACAACTGGACTCAATGTGGAGCGGGTTTTGCAAACTTCTTATATGGTGGGCCAAGTATATATCACAATGTCCACCATGCAGGGATAACAGATGTGAAATAGCCAAGAGGTTGGGGTGCAAATCCATACCCCTGAATGTGACAATGCCAACTGAACAACATTAGTAAGCCTTGTATTACCCAGAGTACACACTCAACCCATGTCTTATACACACACACACACACACACACACACTTGCCAAGGCAACAGCCACTATGTTGGTAGTGCCCTCCATATTGCCCCCTGATAGTAACCATGGTGTGATTGCAGTGGGCTACAGAGGGCATGGCACCCTGTCCATCAGTCCAATAGGCATGTATATGCCGATAGTGCACCTCCCCATGTTCCTCACTGGACACCTGCAACACCTGTGGTGCCATCAAATGTGACCCCCAAAGGATATAACATGCCTGAAACACAAGCCCTGTCTAGACTGATGACACTGACACCAGGGAATACTAGTATCATGCTATCAATGTAGGTGCAGGGCCAACCCGCTGTCCACGAACAGTTCCTGCCACATGAGGCCAGGACTGGCACATCTGATGATAACAATCAGTGTACACAACATAGGCCAGACACCCCAGGTACAGTTCTACATGTCACTGTACATGCATGTGGGGGGTATGTGGGAGGTGTGCACATCACAGACACTGTCCATATCATGGACTAAAAAACACATACATGGCAAGAAATGCACAGCGTCTGCCATATGCAATAGTCACCCAGGTGACTGGATGGTTAATACAATACCCACCTATGTGGGCAACTCCAGACACTACAGCCCTGAGCCACAATGCAGACCACTGTCATGTGGTCTGATGCCAAGGTATACCCATCACCTAGCCTTGTATAGCCATCTGGCACCATCAACCATAACACACCCATGAAGCAGTGCACACATGCATATCAGTACTGGCACCCCTGTCTGTGTGGGTGGTGTATGATGTGTATGACCACATGCACACTCCCTACAACCCCCATTGGCATACTGAAGCATGCTGTCTGATGTCAGACACCTCCACATACCCTTTGCACATATAACCTCCTTATGACCCCTGTGGTGAATGTGATACCTGCAAAGTACTGTGTTGTGGCAATTCCACTAGTGCTGAGTTGTATTCCTGACCCTGCCAAGTTTGGAAATGTGTGTGCATCCCTGTGAGAGTGTGGCTGTGTTGAGGCTGACACCTGTTCCTGCGGGCAGGCACAGGTACTACACCTACCACATAGAAACCATATCCCTGTTGCAGATGTCACTCACCATCACATATACGTTCTGAGGGCTCCCCAACATGTAACCTATGTGGCGCATCCAATAACTGCATGGACATGTGATAGCACTGCATTGTCGTTGGGGGTTTGATACCCTGTACTGGTAGGTGTGTGACACAAACATGCATAAGTTTTACTCTCCCACCCCTCCCTGGCTTTTCTGTGCCTCTGTCTGCCTCTCTTACTCCCTCTCTGGTGGATGTGGAGACTTACACCTGCTTTGCTTAGGCAGCACCATGTTTATTTTAAGTGATGCTCAGGATCAGCTGATGGTCTCTGAAAGAATTGCAGCCCTCCTCTAGCTGATTGCATGTGGAACAGCTGTGGTAACATTCCCATAGGCAATTGCATGGAAACACACACCAATATCTAGGAACATCATGTTGCTGTTGGGCCTTTCATTCACTGTGAGCAGGAACTCAATCTGTTGTTTGGCAAACAGCAGCTCAGGTGGATTGGGGTGTACCTCTAACAACACTGTGGAGACAGGCCAACACACAGGAGGGGGATGTGCCTGACCTGACTACAGACTGTAAGTGCTGCTATACTGCTTTTGGAGTAATGTTGGTTTAACAGGGTGTGTGTGGATATGGCTGTCCTACATGTTTACATACCTGCCATGTCAGTGCTATGTTAATGAGGGAACACCCACCTGTAGGGCCATCTGCAGACTGGTCAGTGTGTGGTGCCTTTTGTTTCAGGTGTTACCCACTGAGCACCTATCTGTGAGCTGCAGAAGGTAGTGTGAGGATTGAAGTCTGTAGATGGTAATAGCCGTGAGAGTTACTGACGTCAAATCCCTCATAGGACATATGGTGCAACAAACCCTGTTACAACAGTAAATGTATGAGGTTATCACAGCAACATGTCAATATTGGCCCTGTTTATATGCTTCCAGCTATAGTCCTCACAATCTTTGTACATATGTCATGCAGTAAGGGCTGCATATGTACTGTACACCATAATTAGTGCCATCATATCTGGTAACAACCCAGTGAGATATCAGACTGCTACGCATGTAATGTATAGTAGGGGTTGCATTTGATGACATAACCTGGAAATTCTGTGGTTGTGTGTATAGTACTGAGGTCTGTGTACTTATGGTGATTGTTGGCAGTGTGTGTATTGTTAATATGTACCTTGACCTGTGTACAGACTGTGGTAGCTGTCATTGTTCTTGGTCCTGTTCCATCTGATGTTACATGCTGCTCCACTGTATGTTACCCTATTGACTTACATGTTTGTAGGGCCATATACGCACATGTCTCATACCACAGACAGGCAGTGGACCACACTGTGTAGCGGCCCAGTATATGTAGGGTTAGTGTGTGGGTGGCACATATGACATTGGTGTTGAGCAGATAGTCCATATACTGTAGTAATATGCTAATACTTACACACAGGTGTATGTTACTTTGTGCTGTGGCATGCCTGTAAAGCCTGCTATGCCATACAGACTGTTCTATTTGTCAGTGTGCTAGTTATGGTGTCAGGTGTGCCTTGTTATGTAACAGTTACATCCCAGTGTGTCAACTGAGTACTTTACCCCCTAGGGATTGTCTACAGAGTGTAGTTTGAGGCTGCTGAACTATACACCTGCAATACTTACCGTTGATTGTTTGGTATCCTGTGGCCCAGTCTGTCTTTACTATTGTACTACTTGATGGCCTTGGCCTGGACAGCAACATTTGTTAACATTTCCAGACTACTGTATTACTATACCTGTTTCACAGTTGCATTACTCAGTTTATATGGATGTCTGTATCTAAACAGCTGTATGACATGACATATTCAACTGTAATAGTACACAATAGGTTCATAGGTAGGTACTAGGCTATCTGCCCGAAGGCATTTATAAGCCTATCTGGAATATGTTGGCTTTCGCCGCCCCCTTAGATTAGTTCCCTGTGCCTCTGTCCAGCAGAGCCATTGAAGTGATCACTGGAGTAAAATTTCTGTTTCCCATCCACTCATCAAGGTTTCCTTTGAAGATGGTTAGCAAGAAGCTCTGCCTAATGTAGATTGGAATACTATGGTTCGTGAGCAGCAAGGCGGGGTTTCCAATTTGGACGGACTTCTTTTGGAATACAAAAAAAATTGTTGGAATATAAAAAGATTCAGCAGGAGAACTTTTACTTTAGGGAATGCCTCAAACTGCAGCATATACCGCAGGGCCTTCGTATGTGGAAGTTCCCGAATGATATTGTTCCACATTCACGTTATTACCAGGAGCTCTTGGCCTTATTTGATCAACATGGCTGTGAGCTACTGGAAGTGATGTGTAAACACAACAGTACAGTATTGGGACAACTACAGGAGGAGATTCGTATCCTGGATGAGAGGATCTGTCACGGGGACATGTGGGAACAATGCAAGTTTGCTTATGACCATTTGTTTCAACAGGTGGAAGGGATTGTTTTGATGATAGCTAGTCGGAAAAGTAAAAAATTGGAGAGGAACAGATGTGCCTATGAGGGTGGGTATGCTTACCTTCCTCCCCCACTTGTGCAGGGCAGACGGCAGCAGGGTACGACACAACAAACTAACGTTGAGACCAATGTAGCTACCAATTCTGGACATGAGGCCCCTTTAGACCAGCTGGGGCCGAGGCGATCTGAGAGGTTAAAGAACTGAGCACGGCAGCAGTGGAATCCATACCCCCATGGTGGGAATTGGAAACAGTATGGGCAGAAGTTTGGTCAGTTTACAAGGAACAGGAGATGAGTACAGAAACTGTTATCAAACCTAGTATTGTTTTGAACTCTAAAAAACATTTCAAAGTATTTAATTTTACTGATCATGTTTTTTCTACACAGCATGCTGATGTGGTTTGTATGGGTTTCAATTTTGTTATCAGTGGTAAAAGTGATATCAGTGAGCTTATTTGCGATCTCAAAATGTATACACGCAGACTAAATTTGAAATTTATGCACAGAAACGATAATGATGCCTTTAATGTTAACAATTATTGTTTGAAAATGCCCAGTACTTACAATCCTGACCTGCATTATGCCATTAAAGCTTTTGAAAAAATGTGTGAAACTGATTTTCGACATTTTTTGGGGAACCATGTGTTTGAGGCCAATTTGTCAGTGGTTGAAATGGATTGTTTAAATGAGTTGAGAAATGAGAATTTACGGATTATGCAACCAGACAAGGGGGGGAGGGGTGGTTATCATGTCCAAAGCCGACTATGCAAAAAATGTTTGATATTTTATATGGTGACACGTACACTGAAGCTTCTTTTAAATTAAGTCAGCATCGCATATAGTAAGACAGATAGTGATCTTTTGGATATGTTAATGCAGGATCAAATTGACCTGGATGAGTGCAACTATATGTCCACCGATGTTCCAAAAATTCCGGGGATTTTTGGTATTCCAAAAATCCATAAGGATTTGTGTAATCCACCACTTAGGCCAATAGTTGATTTATCCTGGTCTAAAACCAGATATATTGCTAAATATTTGGATTACAAGTGGCCATCCCTCATTTGTGTAAGGATTCGTGGCATTTTCTGGATAAGTGTAACAGTGTAGATGTGATTAACCAGAAGGTCACTTTCCTTACTATAGATGTCAAAGATCTGTACAGTTGTATTCCTCAGGATATAGGCCTCGAATGGTTTTCTGAATATTTGTTTGAAGAGTTCAGGTTACCTCTGCCTATTAATAATATGTACACAACTCATGCAGGTAGTGCTTAGGAATAATTACATCTTCTTTGAGGGACATTATTTTAAACAATTGGAGGGGGTGGCTATGGGTTCCCCATGTGGTCTGCTTTTTGCCAATGTAGTGATGGCTTGGTGGGAGAAAACCTATTTGTTTACCTCTCCTTTGTTTAGCAATGTAATTTTGTATTTGAGATACCTGGATGATTTGTTTATTGCATGGAAGGGTTCTGAAGAAGATATTGTGGAATTTATGAACTACATTAATGGAAGTTCTACATTTTTGAAATTTACATATAATGTAGGGGTAGACAGGATTTCCTATTTGGATGTCAATTTGACTATAACCAGGGATGGGTTGCAATCCAAGATTTATAGAAAGCCAACATACTCGAACAGTATTTTACATTTTGACAGTAGTCATCCTGCACATGTTAAGCTAGGGATAATCAAGGGCCAGTTGGTAAGGGCAGCCCGGATGGTGTCCAATTATAAGGACTTCATTGAAGAATGTGATTTTATGTGTCGGATGTTTATGGATAGGGGGTACCCCAAGTATTTGATTAATAATGTCAGAAAGGAGGTGATAGACAAATGTATTGGTTATTTTAAGCCTATTTTGAACAAACTGAATGATAACATGGGGTGCTTAGCTACCGATGTTGACACAACAAATGTTGTTGATTGTGGAATCACTGTTGATTTGGTCAACATGAATATGGGGGGAAGGAACAACTATGCATCTTGTCCTTTGGTAACAACATTTTCTAATGATAGCTGTGTTATACAGGCTATAATTAATAAGAATTGGACAATTTTGAATAACGACCCGGGGTTGGGTACTTGTTTTGGCACACACCCTGAATTTGTATTCAGACGAGGTAGGAATATTAAAAACTTTTTAGAACAAGTTAGGGATGGTAAAGTACAGGGTAAAATGGCAACTTGTGGTGCGTGTAGCCAGTGTAGGAATATTTTAGTGACATCTAAGGTTAAAATTGCTAACAGACTTATTTGTATTAAGGGTAAGTTTAATTGTCATACGCAAGGTTTTGTTTATGCTGCCCTTTGTTCCCACTGTCCTGGTTTTTATATCGGGAAAACTCAACGTAAATTGAGCCAGCGTATTTACGAACATCTTTACAATGTTTGTAGGTGTTATGAAAAAAACGCTTTATATAGACATATCAAAATATTCCCTGATTTTACATTTAAATTTGTGGTGTTACAGCAGGTCAGGAGGGGTGAGCGGGGTGGACCTTGGAAGCTATGGTTGGAGGACAAGGAGACTTGGTGGCAGGTCTTCCTCAATGCCTATGTCCCCCCAGGGTTGAAAGATACTATTTCTATCAGTAGTAAATTAAAGTTTAGAGTAGTGGACAGATGATAAAATTCTTTTTGTATTTTTTACTGACGGGGGAACAAAGTACGTGTGTATTGAGTACAGTTACATTTTATTCATTTTATTTATTCAATATATGTATGCAAAACAGGTTTGTTTTAATAATTTTTTTGTATTGAAGTGCATTGTATGTATTATTTATTGGTTTAATTAAACCAGACTGATACTATTTGAGTAAGCAATTGTGGGGGGTGGGGGCTTTATAAAAGCTGAACTGTTGTATTATTGAAATTTCTGATGAAGTTTGGTCTATGTGCCTGACAAAAGCACTTACTTTTTGTATCAAAATACTGAGTGTGTGATATCTATTTCAGTAAACTTTTTACTGTGGGAGTGGTTCTATTTTATTTATTTTAAACTTTCTGTTTCCCATCCACTCATCAAGGTTTCCTTTGAAGATGGTTAGCAAGGAGCTCTGCCTAATGTAGATTAGAATATTGTTCAAGAGCATGGGAAGTCTCTGGGACAGAAATCTATCCCTCCAGCATGTCCTGTTTATTGTTGTGTTGAGGTTTAGATCCCTGGAGCGTGTGGCTCGAGGGGATATGGTTTTATTTAGGTGGAGCATGTTCATCAGTTCTGGGTTGGACATGGCCTTGTATGTCAGGCAGAGATCACCTCTGAGTAGGTGGTATGCAACCGAGTACAGCTGGAGTTTCTTCAGTCGAGCTGCATAGGGCATCTGCTTGAGGCCAATGATCCTCTTGGTGAGGTACTTCTGTGGTCTTTCCAGTTGTTGCAGGTGCCTTGTAAGGTACATCCCAAATGGGGAATTGTACTCTATGATGGGTCTGATGAGTGATGCGTAGAGGGGCCCAATGACCTCTTTCGATCTGGATGCAAACCCTTTTGTGATTAGGTGGGTCACATAGAAGGATTCTCTAACCACTTTGGCAATGTGATTATCAAAGGAGAGGTTACTATTTACTTGGGTCCCCAGATCCCTTATTACATCTTCCATATTTAGGGGGCTACTACCTATGTGGTATTTTCTGGGTACTTTGTTTTTTTCCAAAGGGGATGACTATGCACTTTTTGGCATTTAGCTTGAGGCCATGGTTTTGACACCAGGTATCTGTCAGTGAGACCCTTTTGGAGGATGTCTATGTCAGCCAGAGAGTCAGTTATAGCCCCTAGTTTGCAGTCGTCTGTGAACTTGGTCAGCCATAGTCCTCCAGTGC
Organism: Protopterus annectens; assembly: GCF_019279795.1. NCBI lineage: Eukaryota > Metazoa > Chordata > Ceratodontiformes > Protopteridae > Protopterus > Protopterus annectens. Next base: position 676,721,728 of record NC_056735.1, read on the forward strand.
TTGCCTGTACCTCTGAGAAGTATATGCCGAACAGGAGGGGTCCTAGGACTGAGCCCTGGGGAATGCCACTTGTAACTGGTTTAGACCTAGCTCCTGCAATTCTTACCATGTGGGTTCTGTCCATGAGCCAGTTGGCAACCCATCTTGTGATGTAGGGGTTTATGTTCAGGCTGGTGAGCTTGTCTATAATACCTGAGTGGGGAATGGTGTCGAAGGCCTTTGCAAGGTCTAGGTAAGCTGTGTGGACCACCTTTCCCTCATCTATAGCCTTGGTAACTGTCTCAAAGAAGTCCATCAGGTTTAGGAGGCATAATCTGCCCTTAACAAAGCTGAACTGGGTAGGGTCCAGTGTTTGGAGGTTTCCAATGTCTCTGTTAATGAGATCCATGATGATGTGCTCCATAGCTTTGCAGACCAAGCTAGTCAGGCTTATAGGGCGATAGTTCCCGGGGTCCATTGTGGCTCCACCTTTGTGGAGTGGAATAGCCTTTGCTGTGTGCCACTCTGTGGGCATGTAACCTGTGGAGAGGCTGAGTTTAAACAGTGTGTGGGGTTAGTTCATGTTTGAGCTCGTGTAGGATGCAGCCTGGGACACCGTCCTGTCCCATTGATGCTGTGTTTATGGCTTTGGAGAGGACTATTTTAACCTGAGTGTCTGTGATTTCAGGGGCAATACATTCTTCTGGTATAGTTATGGGCCCTTTTGGGGGTGAGAGGGGGGTGAAGTTTGCACTGAACCTGTCTGCCAGGATGTTGGCTATATCGATTGGTTCATTGTGTTTTGTGCCATTCTGCACTAACTCTGAGCAGATCTGAGAATTGCCACTTAGATTCTTGACATAGCTAAAGAATGCCTTGTGGTTATCTTTGGAGTCCATGGCGATTTTTCTTTCGAAGTTAGCCTTGGATGATTTTATGAGGGAACGTAGTTTCTTGCTGATACTGATCAGGGATGTCTTCCCTTCTTGGGATTTTACTCTTTTCTGTACTAGTTTCCTCCTTCTATTGTATAGCTTGTTTATGGCAGGGGTCCACCAGACTGGTTTCCTTTTCTTGGAGGAGTGAGTCTTGGTTTTGTTTGGCATAGCACAATCCATGCATTCTTGTAGGTGCCCATAGAGTGCATTAATAAAGGATTTTGCAGCTTGGACAGCATTATCCTTTAGCATGGGGACTTTGAAACTTCCCACTTTGGTCTTAAGTAACGTGAAGTTTGCTTTTGAAAAGTTTTTCATGGTGGTTTCTTTGACCGGGGGTGGTGGCAGAATGTGGATATCCAGAGTGATTAGTTTATGGTCAGATCTAACCAGCGAGGGGTTGACCTCTGGTGTAGAACACCGGTCGCCCATGTTGGTGATGACAAGGTCCAATATCTTGTCACCTCTGGTGGGGGTGTTGACCAGTTGATCCAGGGCGTTTGAGTTTATAAATTCTAGGAAATGTTGGGTAAGGGAGTTTGTACTTGAGTAGTTCTCCCAGTTAATGTTTGGATAATTGAAATCACCCAATATCAGGGTGTTTGGTAGGACCTTTATGTTTCCAGGAATGCAGAGTGGGGGTCCTGGGACATAGTGGGTGATCTGCAGCAAGCTATAATTTGAATAGCAGTTTTGCCCGTTGTTAGTTGCATGTGGATGATCTCTGAAGCATTGCGCTGTGCCACTAACCTGGATGTGTGGGTATCCTTGATGAATATGTATACTCCCCCGCCTTTTGTATGTCAGTCCTGGTTTTGTGGCCGTAATGTATGGTATGAGTTGTAGCCTGGTAGTGCTGGGGTGCTCTCTGGAGCCTTAAACCAGGTTTCTGTTACTGCACATATATAGATTTTCTTCATACTGAGGAGTGCCTCGAGTGCATGTAAATCTTGGCTTAAGATGTGGCAATGTAAATCTTGGCTTAAGACGATTGTCACTGCTGAAGTGGCACCCTGACCCCATGTGTGAAATGGGAAAAGGGGTTATGGATGGATTATAAAGATGCTCATTAACTGCAAAATGTACTACTGTGTTAAGAACTGGTTTGTGAAGTGCAGATTTAAAGGTCTGAGATCCAAACAGATAATATTTACAGGAAAACCTTTGTCAAATGTCCAGTGTTTCTGTAAACATTAAAAAGATTAGTTACACTTGATATTATATGGTAAAAAAACAAACCAACAAAAAAAACAGTAGTTAATATCCACATGGACACAATATTGAGTGTCAAATAACACCTACACTAAGTGTACACTAAATGTATGCAATCTGTATTCAAGAACATCCCTGCCAGATTTTCTGCGCTTTCTAATCACTCAGAAAGATTATACCAGATATACATGTTGTCTACAGTTTGTGGTAACCTTTAGAATCCCTGTCAGTATTTATAGCTGCAAGAAAATCTGCAGGAAAACTAAAATTAGGAGGAAGAAGGTGTGAGTTAGGCTTTTGTTGTCTGTTCACTCAGAACAGTGTACACTTAGTTTAGGCATTCATGAATCCCAGGGTAATGTCTAATACAACACTTTCAAAACATTTACATAAGTTACATATAAACTGCAAGGTCTGTAATTCTTAACATCGTTTACTTTTGTCACCCTTAGGAAGAGGGGCTACAATTACTTCTTGACAGACATCAGGAGCAAATGCTTTATCTAGTGTGTGTTGAAGAGAAGGTAGGAACTGAGCAATTTATGTAAAGGAGTAAATGAAAATGGTTAAAAAGAAAATGCATGTCTGTACTGCATGAAGACAATAATGGGAATATTGTTATAGTTTATTTTTTTTTCTGTTACTGCATGTGCACCATGGCTACTTTAAAAAATATATTAAAAGATGGCACTTGATTTTATTTTATTTTATTTTATGTTACTGTATGTGTACCATTGTTACTTTAAAAAATATATTAAAAGATGTCATTGGACATTGGTTTTTCATTATACCTTACTCTTCACCAAATAATCTTGATGAAATGTCTTTCAATAAAATTGTTTGATTTCGTTTTTCTCTTATCTCACATACTAATAGATTCACTACTAGTCAAGTAATTATTTGTTTTTAAATGAGACCATAAATAATAATGGTGCATCTGCTAATAGTGAAAAATCTGTGTACACTGATATTCCATTCTTAAATGTATTACCACCACTTTAGGACAGGTTGTAGCTTCTAAAAATGTTTATTGTTTGAAGAAAGTCTGTTTAGTTTCAAACTGTAAAGACACTGTATTCACACATGCCTCACATATGAGCTGCCCTGCTTCCGATGGCAGACCTAAATATATATCAGGTGCATAATTTTATGGTAATGAAAATGTCTCTCAGTGGTGCATTCAATAATGGGAGTTCTGTAGCTGATAAACTACTCCAGTATGTACAACTGCAAACCAAACAGAGCTCCATAAACATAGAAAACAGCTTGAAAGTTTATGAAATAGCCTCAGCTCTGGTGTGAGCAACATATAGCAAAACATAACTGAAGGTATAAACAAATCAAAGGATTCACATGCACCCTTTGGCATGTATTCAATAGTATGCCATGCAGTCAAAGAAAAGAACCCAAGCAACGCCTTAATGGCTTAGCTAAGGGAAATAATAACTGTGCTACATGCTCTGCCTTGCCCTGCAACCAAAGATGCCAAACTAAAGCATTTCAGTGTTTCCAAAATATTCATTCATATAAAACAAAGGAAATTCTTTTGATTTGTAGACTCTATCTTATTTAAACTGAGTAACATTTCTGTAAAATGTCCTTTAGTCTAGAGCAATGCAGCTTCCCCTCAACACATAAAACTAGTAAGCCAGTTACAGAATTTTCTGCGAACAGGTATTTAGCACTTACAACACCTATCCTTTATGTTTCTTAATGCTGGCTTAAGAAACATTGCTCTTCTCTTTTAAGCAAATTCATATTGCAGACATATCCACTTAGAGATGTAAGACTTATTTTAAGTTAGTATCCTCTCTAGCTGAAAACTCACTGAACAACCCATCACTTCTCCTTTGTTCAGCAGCAAACATGGGCACAGCTATCGGCACACAGTGTATTATGCACTACAGAGTAGTAGTACCCAGTCCCCTTAGCACAATATGCAGTTTGAAGGACAAAAAACGTTACCCATAGGCCTATAACTAGCCAGATAACTGTTAAGTAAGGCAATGCCCTCATTATTAAATTAAGAGGAATGGAAAAGTGCCTCTAGACACACTCACCCAAACCACCAAGCTGCCCTACCACTTAAAATCTTTCCAACAACAGGAAATTATTCATTCAAAATCCTTGCTTTTTTAACTCCTTCTTAGCTTCTGTTCTGTATGCATTCTTCTCAACGTCTACAGAATATTCTGGGCATGAAAATATGATTCAAGATGCAGCTAGTTTCATATATTCACTGTACGGATTAAATACTTAAATCCAGTAGAAAGAAAGCTCCCTACCTCACTGATACATGCAACGTACTTGTCACTTGGCATTTTGATCAGCTGGAAATCACTCCTGAAAGGACTTTGTGTAGTGCAGATGGAACTGCTGCCTGCCTGACCTTTGTAGCATGCTGAGAGGCAGCTGAAGCTTTCCTGTAATTAGTTCAGCTTATCCAAAGGACTGCAGAGATGTACAAGTGGCACATGTATCCTCTCCAGCTCAGAGATTTATGACAGCATAAGCCGTACTGATCTCACTTAGCATGTTATGAAAAGTTATGCACTGTTTTCAAAAGCTGTTGCTTGATGGCTAAAATGCTAAGCCATTCCCTCTGTACAATACTAAGAACCATAGCAATAGATGATCAACAGCATGTTTGTTTATTTACTCCTTATCAGAGCAGGTAGAAGGATTGGGCAACTGGAGCACTTTTTCAGCAGCAGCCTTGATACAACACAGAAAATATTTAAGCATACATGCATGCATACATACACACATACATGTGGAGATGAGGTTTCCAAGTTTTACATAAATTGCATTCATAACAAGAATAGTAGTATGCCATTACTGAGATTAGAAATTGAGCTATGCATCAGCTATTTAGCTAAAATTATAATACCAAGCAAAACCTTCCAGATTACGTACATCTGACAGCTAAGTACAGTAACATTTTCTTTAGTTTAGTTCTCATCTTATATAACTCAATATTGTGTCATAGTTTCAGTTTGAACTTGATGTGCTAAGGTTACTGGAGACCTGCATGCAGTGCTCTGCTGGGAACAGTCCAGCCCATTCTAGTTCCTTCTATATTTTTAAGATATATGCATATCTGCATTATGTGACACCTTGCATGCATTTGCACTGTGAGTTTATTTTCCTTAGCACTGAACCATACCAGACTATTTAAGGCTCTGACACTACTAGATAACGTAGTTGATCATTTAGCTAGTCCTAAGATAACATAATACATTATACTTGACAGTCAGTGTGTATTGTGGAACTTTTAGTGAAACATCTAAGGAAGAAGATGAAATCATTTTCCTTGGCACATAAAGGCAGCTGAAGAGCCTAGCAAGACCATCTAGGACCCATGGGTATCAACACTCTTAGGAGTCTACACACACACTCACACACACACACACACACACACACACACACACACACACACACACACACACACACACTATGGATGTGTGTTTGTGCATGTGTGTGTGTATGTATATATATATATATATATATATATATATGTATGTATGTCTATGTATCTATCTATTTATCTGCCTGTGGGGGTAGTACTACAGACTGAATAAACTACATGTCAACATGCAAAACATCAACATAAAAATGTTGAAAATGCCAGTGTTGACACGCTACTATGCATTTACCAAGAAAGACAATGTTCGTATTTGCTATATCTGTACTAGTTCAACTGTAACCCATCCACTTCTTCTGAACTGTATCACAACATAAATGTAAAGAATCTAGTGTGCCTAGCTTAAACTAGTGTTTATATCACTCATTGTTTTGTAAGTATTACAAATGTATATAATCAATTGTGTGCTTATTTATAACTAGTGATTACACTGCATATAAACACTTGCATTGTGTTTGTTAATATCATGTGATTTATGTTATGTTTGTTGTTTAACCCCTTGGAGCTTTTCTCCCCAGGCCTCCTCTGAAAATGGGCTCACCTGGCCCAGTGGACCTTCCTGGTCAACAAATGCAAATAAATAAATAAACAGCCCTGGTGCATGCAAAATTAAAAAAAAAACTAAAAACTTCATTTTTTTTGCAGTGAGTAAGCCTCACTGCACCCCCTACCCACTCATATTTTATTTTATTACATTTATTTACTGGGAAAGTCCACTGGGCCTAAAGGAGCCTATTTTCAGTGGAGGCTAGGGAAAAAAGCTCCAACAAGAACATAGATACAGAAAAAAAAAATGAAACATTAATTGGTACAGAAGTAGAAACAGTGTTACACATAGTGATTACAGTAACATATACAGAATATATACATAAAGTAAGAATTTAATTGGTTTGTTTACAGGAAAAAAAATACAGAATATATACATAAAAGCAGGAATCTAATTGGTTTGAGTACAGAAATATGTATAGAAAATAAACATTAAATCAGGACTTTAGTTGGATGCCAAATGAATTCAAGCAGAGAGGTATAAACAGAGATATATAAATTAGTATTATTGTACCAGGGTAGTCAACCATAAAGGGGGAGACAAAACCACAAAAACCACAACTTTAATTAAATACTGCCCTGGGTGGCAAACCATCATTATGAAAGTCCAATCAAGACAAACAATGCATTGGCTGCATGACAGCTTACTTAATATCTATGGAAACAAAAAGGTTGTGAGGCATGAAAAAATAAATACTTTTTAAATACATTACTGCATTGCTAAAAGGATTACTGTACAGGTTATGGACCACACATGATTGGCATTCGCCTGTAGAGATGAGTCTCCAACAAAGTGTAGTGTTTTTAAAATAAAAAAAATCTGTCCTTTCCTTACCAAGGCTTTATACATTATCTAGTCAAGTATTAATGTTGGCAATTAACAGTATGTATGCTTTTAAAAACTTGCATCATCTTACGATGTCAGACAAGCTTACCTTATGGTCATTCAAGGGACAGAAAAAAACCCACTGTAGTTTATGCAGTGTGTCCTCCCCATCAAAGGTAGATACAACTACTCCTTGCCTGGACATACACACAAGTGTGGGACAAAGGCACAACAAGAAGGACAATTTATTTGCCAAAAACACAATTTTATGAAAAAATGGACAAAAATGTGATGCAAAACAGTTTTTTTTAATTGTAAAACTCCATGTTTTCTTCCAAAATTATTTTTATTTGTACCTCTCAACCTGTTTAAATGCAGTAAATCTGAGGAACAAAATATATGGGGGCACATATAAACAGTACTAAAAAATTGCTCTTATATAAATGAGACAGTTTGATAGAGCGGCTCTTACTTTAACATGCATTTTATGAAGGTTATGAAGTCACCATAAACACTAATGTGCATACTGCTTTACTTCAATGATTGGACTTCATTTGAAAAGTTTATTTTTTTTTAGCACAAACATATTATTAATCTGTTAAAAAAAGCAATGCAGTCTCACAATGAAAACTTAGCATTAAAACTTCTCTGCCTTGCCCTGAAACTCATTCATTTTTGAACCCACATCAAAGAAAAATACATTTGCCAGTGGCAGATAACATACATGTGCTCTTTGATACCCTTCCTCATTGTAAAAAAAATTATATTCCTTGTACAATAGTACACACTTTGAGGGTGTTTTAAATTTGTTTTGAACATTTTTCCAGTAAGCAGCAATGAAAAAAATATGCACCCATAATGGCAAAACTGCCCAGTTGAGAACATTTATCATAAAAAATGCACAATTCCACACCCCATTTAGTAAATATGCACAATTCTACAGTCCACCCATTATCAGTAAATATGCACAATTCTACAGTGCACCTTTATCCTTAGCATAGCTGTCAACCTTAGCACAAAAACCCTGACGAAGCCAAATAATGGCCAATACCCAAAAAAAATGGAAAAAAAAAAAAAATTATTCATATAAACTTAGAAAAAAATGCTAAAAAAAGGTTGTGCTACTATGTATTCTGAAAGAACATGAAGTTTGAAATTCAAATGCCGGTCAATTCTACTGCGGACAGAACAAAAAACACAGGCAGGATGCAGACTCCAAACAGAAGCCACCCCAATTGAAACCTGAAGTCTGAAATTCAAATGCCTGGAGAGCAGACTCACACACACAGCCACCCCCCCAACCAATCAAAAACCAAAACCTATAGCTGTGGAGGCAACAATACTACCACTGCACCATTTTGCAATGGCAGGGCACCAGAAATCCACACACATACAGGGGAGGAGATGCACAGAGAGCCACCCCAACCAAGAATCAACAGAAACCTGAAGTCTGAAATTCAAATGCCTGTCAATTTACTGCGGGACAGAGCAAAACAATTTTGTCAAATTTACTGCGGACAGAACAAAATCTTTGTAAAATGGCAGGGCACCAGAGATCAAACCAGAAAACCTATAGCTGTGAGGGCAACAATACTACCACTGCCATCAAATCTGCAAGGAATTATGCAGACTCCACACAGAGCCACCCCAACCAGCTGTGAGGCAACAATACTACCACTGCAATCATCAAACACACACAATTAAACATTCAGAAACCCTTAAGTCTGAAAATCAAATGCCTATCAATTTTATTTAACATTTTCTGCATACAGTACAGGGGGTCAAGCCTCAGCATTTCCCTACCACACCACCATAAGCACCTGGGGCATTTGGGACGGCCCCTGAGCCCCCTGAGCATGCGATAGCGATAAGCGGGACTCGATCTATCATGCATGCCTTGATCCGCAATTTTAAAAAAAATATTTTTTATTTTTTCATTTCTTTTTGTGTACCAGTATCAACAAGTGATGGAGAAAGTATCATCAGTCACTAGTAGCAAAAAGCATTAGAGTTTAGTTATCATATAATGAGAAGGAAGACATTAGGTTACAGAACAGGTACATAGCCAGGAAGAGTTGATATGACATGAAATTCATATGGTCGAAAACATATGATCGAGTTTCCAGAAACTAAACATCAAGAAAAACCCCCCACAAAATCTATCTTTTATACCTCCCTGCAAATTACATATACCAACTCCAAGATCTCACTACAGTGAGGAAAAGGGTAAATTTCCTGATCCACACTGTACTGCAATCTCCATTCAGAAGGTTCAAGTTTACAAAAACTCGATCATATTGTCTCAACCATATGAATTTTGAGTTTCTGAAAACTCGATCAAGTGATAGGGACCCATACATACATATATAAAACTCTGAGATTGCAAAAATATGGGGTAAGGGCATATTCCCCAACCCCTGTAATTATGCAGTCTCAGACACCTGTTGACCAGCTGCTTAGTCAATCATAAATGGTGAATTAAACAGCTGTCAGTCAAACACACACTACCTTTTGCAGGGTACCCATATATATATATATATATATATATATATATATATATATATATATATATAAAGCTATATAACTATATATATATAGAGAGAGAGAGAGAGTGTATATATATGTGTGTGTGTGTGTGTGTGTGTGTGTGTGTATATGTATGTGTATGGGTCTGCTTTGCTTGGTCAAAAGCCCATGTACTCAAACATTATTTTCGTGAGATGGAAATAATGAAAACTGAAAGCCAAAACCTCACAGTTTTTCCCAGGGCAAGTAAACACTTGCCCAACATGGGGAACTATGCCCTTTCCCCCACTGTTGTGGGATCCTGGTGTTGATATATATGGTTGGTGGGATGTGTGGGGTCGAGCCCCTACACCTAGGTGGGTTTCAGGTACTATGGTGTGTTTTTGTGAAGTTTTGGGCAAGTGTTTATTTGCCCTGGGGGGGGATATATATATATATATATATATATATAAATATATGTATGTGTGTGTGTGTGTGTGTGTGTGTGTGTGTGTGTGTGTTTATACATATATGGTTTACTATTGTATTACTAAACACCAGAATACCATTAACCACAATCCTGAGACCATTATACTAAATATTAAAATCTTGAAATTCACAAGGTCAGAAAACACAGGATATTGAAAGTCCCTGCTGCTGCAGATCTAGAAATGAGTGGAGGGCAAGTCTGGGAGTTTGATACTTTGTGATTTGAGCTTTTGGTTTTTGACTATATTAGTTTCAGAATTCTGGTCAGTGATATTCTGGTTACTTTTTTACCATGATAGTCTGACTGGGATATTGCTTTTTTATTTTTATAGCAGCAATAACCCAGTTGGACTATCAAGAAAAATCTAATTGTATGGCAGGCACATAACCATGATGGACTTCTGTATGATATAAAAAAATGACTGGGGTTTACATACATACATACAAATATTTCAAGCACGGGCATTCAAAGCTCTTCTAGCTTGCCGATTTACCATAACACTTGTCCCATAATAAGTGTCCAGGCTGTTCTTAAAAATATCTAAACTAGTACTTGCTTTAATGTAATTTGGTAGTCTGTTCCATGCATCAGCTACTCTGTCAGAGAACCAATTAGTACACTTCTCATTCCTATAGAATCTTCTACATGGGTTATCTGATGATTCTCTAGTACTTTTTGATAACCCCAAACATTCCCAGAGGTAGTTGTCACTAAATGCCCTACATACCTGAATAAGATCTCCTCTTAGATATCTGTAAGAGACACTGTACAAGTTCAGATATTTTAGTCTTTCATAATAACTTAAACTTTCATATCCATTAACCCTTGGTATATTTCTGTTGTACTCTTTCCAGTTTACCCATGCTTGTTTTCTTATGGGGTTTCCATATTGATATTCCATACTCAAGTTTGGGTCTAATGTAACTAACAAAGAATGACTTCATCATTTTTGATTTCCTAGACTTTATAAATCTTTTTTACAACCTATAGTTCTGTAACTATCATTAACCAATTGGTTAATACGATTAGAAAAATTCATAGCTGAATCTACCCATATACCAAGGTCCTTAAATGAGTCTACAGTTTCAATTGCTGTGTGCTGTATTAAATATTCACCTTTTAATTTTTCTCCAAAATCTCATATACTTAGCTTTTGATGTATTTATCAGCATATTATTCTCCTATGCACAAATGGTTAATTTAGTCAATTTATTTTGCAGACATGCCTTATCTGTAACACATGTAATCAGTTTACCCAATTTCAGGTCATCTGCATATAGACAGTAGAACTCCTCAGATGAAAAAGTTAGGTCTAAAAGATACAATCTAAACAAGTAAGGCCCTAGGACAGAGCCCTGTGGGACACCCTGAATGTAACCAAGGATTTCACCTGTCCATTATGGGGCGTGGTATAATGGTTAAGGTGTTTGACTCATAGACACATGGTGCAGAGTTTGAGTCTCCCTTTTGGGAAGGAAAACTAGTTAGGTTTAGAATGGTCTATTAAGAAAGCTATATCAGTAGTTAGCTATGGATTTTTGGGAGCCTGGGATGATGGTTAAGGTGTTTACTTTGGAGACACAATGTGCAGGGTTTGATTCTTACATGGGGGGTTTGGCTAGGCTTGAAATGAATTACAAGGGCTGTTAGGTTAGTACTAATTTATGAACCTATGTAATATAAACATTCAGCTCTTCAAATAAGAAAACCTTATTTTTATGCATTTAAATTCGTATTTTGCAACTTCATATTACCTACTAAACATTTAACAGCAACAACAATGCTAATAAATTCTATTGCATATTAAAACATGACAATAAAAGGTCATATACATTGTCTAGCACATGTCAATTGATTGCTTCTTTTTTTTCTCCAGTAGTTTTTATTGGTTTATAAAAGAGGCAATGAACAATAAAAACATGACAATACAAGAAGGAAAAGTTCAGGCACAATTTGAAACTAATTTAAAGTCATTAAAATAAGCATTGTATTCCTCTTATAAACATAGGCTGTAAAAAATAAAAAGTAAACTATATACAGATATATACATATAGTGCTACTGTAGACTCTAGAAGATGAGACCAAGTAATTATAAAATAGGCTTATGTGCTTGAGATGATAATAGTAATGATACTAATAATAGTAATAATAATAAAAGTCATAATCGTAAGAGAGGACATGTCAGATCGCACAAGTTGAAGTCGAAGCATCAGGTTTAATAATTCAGACAATTACTCAGTGACCCTGAATGATAGCAAAAATCAGTTTCCAAAAATTCTGATAGTAGTCTTGTTTATTAGAATTGTTAATAAAGATTTCTTGCGAGGATATGTATTGTATCACTAGGTTCTTGAAACCACACCAAGATAATTTAGAGCGGTCCAACCAATTTTTGGTTGTATAAAATGTAATCAAACATAGGGTAATAAGTACATGAAATTTCAGTTTAGATAATCTGAGATTAGTAATGTGTAAAACCACTAGTTCCCATGATAGGGTCGACTTTTGATAACCCATCTTTTCTAATCTAACTTTGAGAGAGCACCAGAGTTTATATGTGTGATTGCAGGACCAGAGGATGTGCCAGAGATCCACCTGGGGAAATGAGCAGCATGAACATTATGAGGACATATTAGAATTGAATTTATTTAAAATACAAGGGGGTAAAATAAGTGTTATTATTAATCATCAATTGTGCGCAAATTAGCTTTTTAAATGGGGAAAACTTAATGGTGGATTCTATTGCTCTGAGCTTTTGGTCTTCACTGAGGCCACTGTTATGTTGATTCCAGTAATTGGAAAAAAGTAATACATTCTGATATTTAGAGGTTGTCAACAATTTATAGGTGTTTGATAGCATACTTTTCTTTTAGTTAGGCTTTTTATGACTTCTATAGTACTAGATATATCTCTTCCAATGTTGGGTTCATCCATAACTATCGTTGTTAGAAGTTCCCTAATTTGACAAAGAATGATAGTGTACTTCTGTCCAAGTTTTAACTCATCTCTGAGTCTGCGTAATGATTTCTCCTTATGTCTGTATATATCCCATACAATATAATCTTTAATTAGAGGGTAATTTGATAGATTAATCATTTAATTGTTTAGTCTGCTATTTGGGTTCTTATGAATGGTTGTAAAAAGGGGAGGGCTGTTTCTAACTCCATATATTTTATTAGGCTTTGAAAGTTCTTTACTCTTTGCCTCAGGATGCTTTTAATAGAGGAGCTACTCAGGTTTCTGACTGTTAAGAAGTGTAAGGCTTTGGGGTTGAAATTATTACTACTTACATGACTATGCCAGATTTTAACCCATAGAGGGCACCATGAATCATCCTTCAGAGTGAAGTTTGAGATTCAAATAACTCTTCTTGCACATATTATTCAATAACAGAGATGAAATTCTGGCAGGCTTAGACCTCCTCTTAGCTTGGGATAGCATAGTTTCTGATAGCTTATACTAGCCGCTTTTGGGAACCAAATAAACTTAGCCATATCTTTATTAATCTTTTGAAAGAAATCATTAGGAATGACCAGATTTAAGGCATTAATCTGATACAATAATTTAGGTAGGACATTCATCCTTATAACTGCTGTTTTAGATAAAAGAGACAGATTAAGTTGTTGCCATCTATGAAAATCCTGTAGAATGCCCATCCATACTTTCATAACATTATTCTGATACATGGATTGAGAGGTATGATCAAATTGTATTCCTAGGTACCTGAAAGTGTAATTAACTCTGAATGGGGACTCTGTAAATAGATATTCTTTATGGCCTAAAGGGTTAATAGGGAAAATGAGTGATTTCTTTGGATTGACTAGATAGTTCAAGACTTTTGAAACTCTATCTGCTGTATCAGATAATCTCTTAATGTCTGAAATGGGGCGTTCAAAATAAATATTTAAGTCATCCATATGTGCCGATAAACTTACCCTAACATTTAAAGTTTTGGGGATGGAATGAAATGTAGTTTGAGATATTGAAAGTAATAGGGGCTCAAGATATAAGTTAAAAAGGTGGGGTGATAGGGGACATCCCTGTCTAGTTCTTTTCAGTTTTCTGATAGGTTTAGAATAAAGTCTTATTAATGTAGAGATAGGTATAAGTTTTACTATATAGATTTTCAATAAGATTGATGAAGCTCTTGGGAATGTTGAAGTGGACATAGTTGTAAATAAAAACTTCCAGCTCACTCTGTCGAAAGCTTTACAGGCATCGAGTATTAATTCATACTTCGGGTTCTTATCATCCATATTGAGATGTAGCATAGCGTCTAATGTTAAAGTATTATCCCATGTCTGTCTATTTAACACAAATCCTGTTTGTTCTGGAGAGGTTATGAATGGCATTTCGGCTAAGATTGATGATAACATTTTAATATCTACATTAATTAGGGATATAGGCCTGTAGTTATGTGGGTTAGATCTATCCAGGGAATTTTAGGGAATGAAAATTGTTTTGGAATTATTTAGATGATAATCAGATATTCCGTATACTTTAATATGATTGTATACTTTCATTAGTATTGGTGATAAAATCAGGTTAAAGGTCTTATAGAATTCTGAAGTATATCCATCCAGACCAGGAGCCTTGCCCCTTTTCAATCTCCCTATGGCATCAACTATTTCTTTTTGTTCAAGAGGAGCATCTAGGAACTCTATATGATTCTTACTTAGATTAGATTCATACTAGATTCTGTCATAGATTCATACTAGGCTAACTGTCCTCTTGGGCCATTTTAAGCCTAGCCAATTACCCCATGTGAGAATCAAACCCTGCACCTTGTGTTTCTAAGGTAAGCACCTTAACCATTACGCCATCCTCCCACCCTCCTTAATTTAGGGAATGTAATCTTATCAAGGAAGTCTGTAATTTCTTCGTAAGAAGATTGTTGATTATTCATGCCATATAGTTCCGAATAAATCAGATGAAAAAGTATTTGGGTATCTGATTTAAGTACCCTATCTTGGTGATGAAGTAACAAAATTCTGGCTGTTTCTTGTCTATTTGCAATAATACTAACCAAGACTTTAGATGGGAATTGTGCCCATTCTGAATATCTGGCTATGCATCTTAGTTCATACATAGAATAATTGTGTTGATGTAGTTCGTGTAATTGTCTTTGGGTATTATTTATTAGATTTTCAATATTGGGATTTGATTTATCTTAAGACTTCTTTTCTAAATCTAACAAATCCACAACTAACTTATTTTCTTTTTCTATTGCTATTCTTTTAAAATAAGTAGCTTTTTGAATAAGGACCCCCCCTGAGCTGTGTTTTACAGGCCCATTGAATATCATATGGGATATTTATGTCTTCCATACTGTTATCTAGTTGTGTTAAAATGTCAGATATCTCCTGAATTACCTCTGATTTAGATAATAGATTATTATTTAAGGACCAGTTACAGTTCCTGACCCTTTTTGTTGAGTTGGTAGGAAAATTTAGCTTTAGGGTAATTCTAGAATGATCCGAGAAGTGCCTTGGTTCCGCATAATATTTAATGTCCCATTCTGCCAGTGATTCTGAAATAAGGAAAAAAGCTATCTTAGACAATGTATTATGACATCTGGAATAATATGTGTATAATCCTTTCCACTCCTGCCCTTCACCAAATGAGATAGGGTCTATTAAGCATAGATCAGACATTAGTTCACCTAAGGCAGTTGATGTCTGCAGATTTTGAGAGAGGGGGTTGCTAGTGCGGTCTATCCCAGGATCAATAACCGCATTCCAACCACCACCTACTGTAAGCTCATGGTCAGGAAATTTACATAAGATATTGTGAATTTCTAAAATAAAGTCCTGTTGTTTCTGGCAGGGACCATAGACAGTAAGAAAGAAAGTTTGTTTTCTATTGGATGGATTAATAGTTATAAAATAACACCATCTGCCCTTTTCATCTGAGCACTGATTTAAAATTGTTAACTGAGAAGACTTTTTAATAATAATAGCTACACCTTTTGATTTTGAATTATCCCCAGCTGCAGATATTCCTTTAATCTATTTTTTGGTTAAAACTCCTTTCCAGTCCTCTCTCAACATGTGTGTTTCCTGTAAAAAGCATATAAGTGCTTCAGATTTAAAAATTAAATGCATCAGCAGATTTTTCTTACTTTTATCTTGTAACCCCTTCACATTCCAGGAATCTATGATCCACATTCTCAGGGTTTAATTTGTGAAATGAGTGTTACCATTAATGAGATGTGGTATTTATGAATTACAAGGCTCCAAAAAATTTGAATAAACGCAATGGATATAGGGGCAAAAAATAGATGTACATAAAATAGCATGTTCACAGCAGCACCAATACACTCTTTCAATAGCAATCCTGTGCCTACCCACCTACCCCAGCTATATGAAAGAGTATGGTAAATTATGGTTACAAACATAGACATTATGAAGTGCTTTCCAATTTGAAAGGTTGTGTAACCTACACAAAGCATTACACACAGTACTTCTAACAGTTTAAAAACTCTAAAACATATATACAATAGCAATATGATTCCTAGAGTCATCACCCTTAGCCCTTCTAACAATAATCCATTTTTCTCCTACAAGAAAGTATAGTAAATTAAGGTACAGAATAGCCACTGCACTGTTAGCTGAGTAACTATTTCCGTTAAACCCTAATTAGTAACAGCATTATAATTGCAGTGATCCTTAATAAAATACATTATTAGGGAAGAAAATATTCAAGTTGAGTAACATAGAGGTATCACTTTATATGAAGAATCCAATGTATATATACCCAAAGGTTGTTGTTTGTCTTTTCAGCTTTTCCCGGTTAGGGGTCGCCACAGCGGAACTCCAGTCCGCTAATGATTGGCAGTAGATTTTTGTGGTGCCGAGTTGCCAGCCCGATGCCTAACCTTCAGCGAAGGCGCACCCATTCACGCATGTCTTTCGGAGGTCACTCGACCGCAGGGAGGACATGCAGACTCCACACAGAAGACACTCCAGCCAAGAACCAAACAGGAGAACCTCTTGCTGTGAGGCAACAATGCTACCGCTGTACCACCACGGCTTTTTTTTTCATCCTCTAAAAGATAAAGGTGACTAGGACTGGTGTAACAGGCTTAATAAAGTAATATCTTGTCATATCAGCATATAACATATTATAACAACATTTGTTAGTATTTAGCAGAAGGCTGGCCAGGATTCCTAGTCCCCTTGCCGCTTAGCTAACCTCAACTATTGAAACAAAAGTGGCTACTCAGAAGTTATAAAACTTAACTTCACTGTTCATTTATTACCAGAATAAGCTTCATTAAGCTAAAGCATCATTTGAAGATAGGAACCATTCATAGTTGACTACTTGCACTACTTGTGCATAACCCGATATTCTAAATTACAGAAATTGTTTGAGAAAAGCTTAATATCTGGCAGCAGTAGTTATATGAAATAGGCTGCACATTAACTCCAGAGCTGAGTTCCAGCAGTTTTAAGCTACTGTCCTTAAAAGTCTGTTTCCAGCTGATAGGTGACTATTGAGTAGCAGTTTAAACAGTTTAAAAGAGCTATCATCAGATTTGTAATTGCTGGTATCTGTAAATGCTGTTGTTTTAGATCCTCAACATGTGATAACCCGCATTCATTATTGAGAAAGTTTTTTTTTATATACAAGCTCTTTACCTTTAGTGCTAGACTGTTTGTTCTACTCGTGTTGGGTGAATCTTGTGTTGAAGGTAAACAACTCGGCTGTTTGTGTGTTCATCATGTCGAAGGAAGGCACAGGAGCCTAGGCAGGGAGTTGTAACTTAAAGTCATGCCTACTTTCCAACAGGAGCTGAAAGATATGTTCCTTAGAGGGATACTTCCTGTCTGGTGAACACTTCTGGACACAATAAGCTGATGACTTATATTTTTAAGTTTTAAAAGATAGCACTTATTAATTTTGGTTGATTTTGGTTGTTATTTCTACAATTCTGGCATACTCAGCCAGCGATAACCAGCGAGAAGGAAACAAAGCACCTTTTGCCCACACGGGAAATTATGCATCTGGGGCTTTACCAAAACATTTCAAGAAGGCAGCTTTAGCTTCTTTAGGTGAGTCTGCAGTGTATTTAACATCTTTATGTGTGAAGTTTAGGGTATTCAGGTAGCACATATAGAACTTGATATTTCTTTGAATGAGATCAGCACAGTATGGGGAGAGCTTCTGGCACTTTTCTTTAATGGCTAACGGGAGAGCCTGCGACAAGGTTATTTTATAACCATTCCAAGAGATCTGTCCCTGTTTTTTAGCTGTCGATAATATTCTTTGCACATCTTGGAAGTTCAGCAGCTTGACGTAAACTTGTCTCGGGGTATTTGTGATTTGCTTGGTATGCAGGAATCGATGAGCTCTTTCAATTATGATTCTGCTAGTATGTGTACCAGGTTTTAAAATGAAATAAAATAGTTGTAGGATGGTCTCGATCAACTTGTTGCTGTTGTATAATTCTGGCAGACATCTTATTATAATATTGTTTCTCCTACATCTCACTTCTAGATCAATGATTTTCTGCTGGATATCATTTAAAGTATAGTTTTTGGTGCTCAACTCTTCCTTTAGTAAAGCGATCTGCAGTTCATTATTTTTGGCAGTCTCTTCAATGTTGTCCATACGTTCCATAGCCCGATTCAGTTTATTACCGAAGCCAGATAACTACTCAGAGAAACCTTGCATGGCCATCTGGAGTGGTAGCAATGCTTCCTTGAGATCTTCCATTGGAATGTTAGCCTCCGACTTCTGTTTGGCATTGGATTTAGAAGTATCTAGCTATTTATTTATTTTCTGTCTTTTAGAGAGAGTTTCCTTTTCAGGGAAAACTATTGCAGACAATTTGGTTTTGCTGGTTTGGGTCTCCATGTTCTCAGATTCTCTCAACATATCTTAATGGCAGTAGCAATCTATTCCAAATTTGACTTGTGATGTGCCTATTCAGGCCTGAAGTACACATGTGGTGGATAGCTCCCTGGAGATATTAAAGCTTAGAACAACAAATATTCTCTCAGTATGGATCCAAAATTCCTCACTCGATGCAGATGCAGGTTGAAAAGGTATAATGTGGTTAAAATTTTACTTATTAGATGCAGATGAGTGGCTAAATGACCAGTTTAGGCTATTTATGTAGGAGCCTCATTGAGAGGGTGTTTATAGGATGTCCACCATCTTGGAATTGCCAATTGATTGCTTCTTAATCTGACTTTCTTTTAAGAACCATTGCATGAACATGGCTGTTTGCTTTAAAACTGTCTCCAGTCTTTAGGTGTCAGATGTTGAGTTTGTAGTTATTACTGGAAGTGCATAGTCATGGGCAGATATCCATGCTTCCTTTCTTAAATCTAGCTTCTTTTTAGTAGATAGCATGTCCAATAGCATATTCATAAAACGAATGCCAGTTTGAATTGTGTTATTCCATTCTCTATAGTGAAAGATGATGACAGATTAAGACATATCAGATAGAGCAAAGTACTTTACCTCTACCACATTCAGTATAGTTCTTGTTACTGATTCGACCATCCAGTAAGTTGGCACATTTTTCTCCTTTTAATGGTATTGAGAACTCAGACTTAATCTGTTAAGGTTTATGCTAAGTTCATTTTTTGTCTGAACCAATGATTGACTTTGGCAAGGTCTTCTGTAGCATGATTAGACAAAAGAAATTACTACATTAGATGCATTCAGCGAGGCAGGAAGATCAGGTAATTGCATAATGAACGCATACAATTATGTGGCATTCCTCCATAAAGTAAGTTTAGATTGAGCAGTGTTGTGTTACCTTTTGTTGCATTGGTTCACTCATGAAGATAATCTCCAAAACCAAACTAGTGAGTTGATGTTAATGCGCTAAATAAACTGTATGAATGACAGTGTCTGTAATTAAAGTTTTATTGAGATCCACATACTCTTATCTCTGATACCCACCATGTTCATATGTTTATAGATCTTGCTAGGGAGTAAACAGAAAGGCTATGGGGGTATGTCATGCCTTCCTAAAACCATGCTTCTTCACAGGGTTAGCTCAAACAATTGTACATGGTTCTGATGACACCCTTCCTATGCAATGGAAAGTTGTCAATAGAGGAGTACAAATGCATACCTAAATTAGTCATTTGAAGTAGCAGCACCACATTTTGGTGGTGGAAGTACTATTACAGAACTGCAGAGGTAATTAATACTTTCCCGCTGTTTATATTTTGGGCCTCAGTAGTTGAAAGGACAATGTTATCATCCATAATAAATGTCAGGTGCTGCCCATTTACTCCTAGTCTGTAATAACTACATCATTTCTGAGTAACCTGATGCATTTCAGTGAGATGGGATGAAATGCAGAGGAGGGTTGGAAGCTGAATAATTAAGTTATAGATGCAGCTTTGCATTTAACATGATGCTGAACAGTTATAGCAGACAGTTTAGAGCAGTGTGCAGTAAATGCTTTAGCACTTAGTGCATCTACAGTATACTGTACTTCATTAATGCCATAGATGAAGGCATTTGTGTTTCAGTTCTGCCTATTAGGAAGTTAACCTTTTTCCAAAATTATCCTGGATTGTAGAAGAGTTCATCCTATTTATTCTCAAAATGATGGCCTTCATAGAACCAGTCTGCTTTTTTATATGCTGTAGGCAGGGTAACATGGCTACAAGGGGCCAGCTATCATTTGCATTTAATGATTTGTAGATTCACCAGTTTGTGTTCTTCTCTTTTATGCTTTCTCCAAATCTGGGGTGATCCATGGAGATGATTAATTTCTCACCTTTTTTAAAGGAAAACAATTTTTCTTGCAATGGAAGTTCAGATGTAGAAGTGCAGTTACTCTGTGTCATTGCAGGTTGCCATTTGATACACATTAATTTTCTGAGTAGTGCCATCTGGTTAGCCACTGATAAGGTATTGTAGGTATGACTTAACTTTTGTACATTTTATCAGAGAAGGAAATAAAGAGAACTGTAATCAGTGAATGTAGGAGGGTGTATTTCAGTTGTTAAAATCTGTGTTTTCAATGTGTAAGTGCCTAGTCAAAGAGTTTGTGATTGCCTGTTATTTAACTGAGCTTCATTGATCATTTCTGTCAGTTGGAATATTTTCTGCTGGCCTCTTAATGCTTCTCTGGTTACCGAGCATTTATATCACCCATAACTATTATATTGTGCCTGTATATCTGCTGCCAAATTGTGTTATCGAATCCATGTACTGCAGGGGTAACAATCCAGAATAGTTATTATTTTGAAGTGTCTTCCAATCTGACATTTGCATAATATCCTTGCAATTAGTGCTCCGTATAATATCATGTACTCAGTTTAAGTTCCTACCTAGAGTCTTGAACAAATATGTTATGTGCTGTTAGCTGTTCTTAAACAAATGTATTATGTACTGCTAATGGCGTTGTCAGCCCCAGTCAAAGAATAACAACCGGTAAAGATGTAATCCTATTAGCAATAATGAAAAGACCTCATAACTATCAAACCACAGTCATCCAACCAAACAACTTCCATGACCATGGTCATGTCATCTCAACTTGGTTATTCAACACTCCAGAAATGCCACCTCAAATTGTTGAAGGCAGATCTTTCCCTGACAAAAGATGCATGGTTCTAAAATCTATTGTTGACACTATAGATTAGACTACTCTTTACAAAATATGAAATCCTACCATTGCCCTGGCTCATTAAACCTCTACCTTGTCAAAGATTCAAGCCTTCCTCTTCTAAATGATGTACCATGTGTTCAGAGGGCAGTCATGCCCCTGGCTATACCCAGATCTCTTAAATGTGATGAAAGATGGAAATTTGCCCTGGAAAATATGGGAACAAAATCCAGTGGATAGTGTCATCAAAATTACCTAACTCGTAGAAAAACAATCAGAATAGCTATAGACACTGTTAAAGCTCCATACTTAAGACAAAAGCAAATATCCTATACCAGCGCAGCCAAACACTTCTGGAGGAAGATCAAGAAAACTTTCAAGGCAAATCACATCCTCTGTATCATCTCCCACAAAGACCACAGCTAGGTCATTCATCAAAGAATTCAAATCATTCCTGACCTCTTCTATTTAAGACATAACCGACTATTTTCACTCTCCTAATCATAATTAAGAAGAATTATACAATAATAACAGTCCTCAGTACTGCTTACTAGCTGAGTATGCTGTGATGTTCTACTTTATAGTGCTCTCTGCAAAAAAAAGCTTCCTCAAAACTTGTTTGGTGTCAAATAATTTCAGTATCCTTTAGCAAATTCTCCTCAGAAAAACAGCTGATTATATAGCCAACCCCCTCACCTGCATCTTTATACTCTCCCTTACATCAGGTAGCATTCTTCTACCCTTCATTCTATGCTTATCTCCTTACAGAAAGTGTCCACCTCCAAAAATTACAAGGTTATCATCCCATCTCTAATATATGCCCAACTGCAAAAATGTTTGAGACACTTCTATACAATCTGACTTTTAAGCAAATTAATAACTATGACCTCCTATATGACCAACAACACAGATTTTACAATGTTGTTAGCACCACAATAACATTACTTTCAGCAAAAAACAACATTTACTTTAATATAAATGAAGGACTCAGCACAGTAGGGGTATTTGTTGATAGGAGACATGCTTTGGAGTCTGTTAATTGTGCAATACTGCTTCATAAACTTAAATTCTGGGGACAACACTATCCAGTGGTTTAAGATTTACTTTACTGAGAGGTCATTTGAAGTGTACTACAATAGCCAGTACTTATGCAAGAGCAGTCATAACAATGGTGATCCTCAAGGCACTGTGCTAGGCGCATTCCTAGTCTCACTATTCATCAGTGACTTAACAATCAACTTACCTTTACTTGATCTTGTAAAACACATTCTGATTTTCAAGCACAAGTTAAGCAATTTGTACTCAATTATGCCACTGATCTGTCAATAACAAACTTTTAATCAATCACAAAAAAAGCTAATATAATGCAATTTAACTCTCTATAAAATGCAATACTGTGGTGGTGGTGCTGCTGTAGCATTGTTGCCTCACAGTAAGACGTCCTATTCGATTCTCAGCTTGAGCGTCTTCTGTGTAGAGACATGTGTGAATGAGCATACCTTCGTTGAAGGTTGTGCGTCAGGGCTGGAAACTCGGTACGTAAAAATCTACTGCCAATCATTAGCGGACCGGAGTTCCACTGTGGCGACCCCTAACCGGGAAAAGCCAAAAGACACAACAACAACATAAAATGCAATCAGCTTGCTACAAATCTTACTAAAAGAACATATGGTGTAATATTATTTGGAATATCTCTGAATACAAATACTTAGGTATTACACTTGATCCTTCACTTATAAAATATATCTTTAACTTATAAAGATAACACCACAAATAAAATGGTAACTCAACTTAAATTTTGCTACAGATTTTCTCACCTAGTAAAGTCTTGGTGTAGTAAAAATGGGCTCAAGCTAAATGCCAAAATGTGTATTTTTATCACTTGTAGTAGACAATCCTTCCCCTCATCATACTGTATAGTCAGTACATCACTGCAAAACAAAAATATAGTCAGGGACCTAGGAACTTGGACTGGTAATTCCCTGTGTTTTGACCATCATGTGACAGTGGTTGTCAGAATATCCTTTTATTTAGCATAACTAATTGCCGAAGAAATATCTTCAAGGTCAAAAGAGGTAATCACTCCCTTATACTCAGCATAGATAAGATCAGTTATTGAGTACAGCCCCCCCCTTCAGTACATACCTCACTAAACATTTTAAACAGACATAAAGACCACAAAGGTTCCTAGCCAAAATGATCACAGGCCCAAAGTCTATGAGGAATCAGGAGAGGCAGGAAGCTCCACCCTTTATTCAGTGTTGTATAGACTTTGAGGGGAGAGTGCTGCCATTAGAGACCATGTTGCTCTGGACCTTATTTATCTCTGCAATCCTAAAGGTTCCTCCAGTACTAGAAAAAGGAACCTAAATTTTCACTGACAGATACATAAAACAGAGTGGAGGGGCAGGTTTATAATCCAGCACTTCAAAAACTTTGGAATAAACTTTCCATGTATGTTAAGCAGTGCAATTCACCATCTTCCTTTAAACATAACTTAGATGACTGGAAGAGAATCCACAAATTTACTCCAGGATTGACTAGTATGGCTTTCCTAAAGAAAGTAGATGCAGCCTGAGGGAGTGTATTGGCAAGGGGTAAATGGTCATAAGACTCAATAGTCTTGGAATATCTATAAATCTATGAATGTCTAAGAATCTATAAAACTGAGACATCGGAAGTAGTGACCTTCTGCATCTCCTAAACTATACATTGTTTGGATGTTATGCCAAGGGGATTACAGTTTAAGCTGCTCAAACATAGCACAGTTGCTATCGAGCATAATATGATGTTCCAACTTGCCCATCTGCTGGTGCTGTTCAGAAATATTTTGTCTGAGTGTTTGTTTTTAATGGTCATTGGGACTGGCTGTTGCTGTGAATGACCAGCATAATACACAGCAGCGGGTGATACAAGCATCATACTCACAGGATTTTTCATCTACATCTCAAGTGTTTAAATGGTTGGATGAAGTAGAAGTCCAAAAAAAAAAAACGTGAGTACATACAATCTGATAGTGGCCATTATCTTAGCTTACAAGAACAGATTTCAGCTTTCGATAAATCATTGTAGAAGTTTAAGTCTCTACAGTTGGAAAATTATTTCTTGAGTGAATGTCTGAAGAGACAACATGTCCCTAAAGGACTCCGGCCATGGAAATACCCAGAGGGGTTTGAAGAAAACTCAACTTTTCACCTCGAGTTACTCAAACTTTTTGATCGTACAGGCCTAGATCTTACCAAATTATTAGTTAAAGAAAATGAGAGACTTATGGTACAATATAAACAGGAGATTGCAAAATTAGTAGAGTCTATTACAGCAGCTCTTGACTTTCATAAATACAAATCCAATTTTAACCTAGGGCAGCATTCACGAAGGCCTGCACGGAGTCTAAGAGTAGTGTAAGACTCCATGCAGCCTTCGCGATCCAGGAACAGCCCTAAATCCCGTGTAAGAGACCAGCTAAAATGTCTCTTACACGGAGTGGGCGTGGATATGCTAATCACCTCACTTGCAGCCGAAAGGCATGCAAATGAGGTAGATTCACGATCCAGGAAGCCCAAACCAGCCCGTGTAAGAGCCGTTTTAGCTGCAGAAATGTACTCAGTTGACAACTGAGTACGTTTCTGCAAAAAACACAATGGAGCCATGTCAGCTCCAAATAAAGGGTGCATATGTGTCAGGCAGCATGCCAATGGCCAAATATGTGGCCATTGGCAAGGTACCCTGATGCAAATATGAGAATTAAATAATTTTTTTTTTTCGGCAATCGCCGATGTTTAAACGCAGCGCAGCCCCACGCAAACGGGCTGCGCTGTATAAAACATAAAAATGAAGGTTATAAACCCACAAATGTGGGTTTTATGCAATACATGGATTTACAATGCAGGGACCAGCAGACCAAAAACAACATGGCCACCGTTTAGTGGTTGCTAAGGGGGAAAGCTGAGTCTAAGACATGTAACTAAGCATTAGTAGGCAATCTGATGTAAATGAGTGTTAGGATACTGAATTCCACTGTCACATAGCAAATGAGCACATTCTGAGTAGTGTAAGAGATACATAAGGGGGAGGAATAGAGTAGGAGATAGGTGACATCACAGGGGGGAATGGTAGTAAGAAATGCAGTTCATTGGAGGTCAGTGTTACATGACAGATGTCAGACACATATCATGGAAAGAGGAGTGCCACAAGATAAGCATGGGAAAGTCAAGAAAGGGAAGGTGTACACTGTTGCTTACACCAAAGTTTCTTGCTGGGCGTGCATGCGCACGTGTGCGCCATGAAGCGCGAGTAGGGCAGTGTGCGCGCGTGCAAGGCAGACTGAGCATGTGGGAGCCTGTTGGCAGACCTGTAAGACTGTTTGCGCTGGTGTGCGCGCATTTTAACCCGAATAAGCAGATTCTGAACCGTGTAAGCCTGTGTGTGCGCGTGTAAGCCACTGTGAGCATGTTTCTGCTGGTATGCGCATTGCTCCCCCCTGAGGAAACAGAAAGGAAAAAGGAAGCAACAGAATTAGTAGGAAGCTAGCAGGGAATACTGCTGGAGCTAGCAGGTGAAAACAATTAGAAGCAGGCGATTACACAGGCAGAATAGTAGCTCAGCCAAGCAATTAAAACTCTGCAAACAGCAGTGCAGGATGTTTCTCTCAAGAGACACTGCAAGACAGGAGTAAGCGATTAGAAGTGAAAACTGAAAAAGCTGAACTCAGAGCAGAAATGCTAGGGGCTGCCATAGCTGTCATAAGGAGACATAGGCTACTTGCTGAGGGTGGTGACAATGCAAATGGTGCCAGACAACCCACAGTGAGGAGACGGAGAAGAGTGTACAGGCCCAGGGTCACCTACCATGGGTTACATGAGCTGGAGATAGTAGAGCGCTATAGAGTGGACAGAGACCTCCTGCAGCAAACTGTCGAGCTGTGCAGGCCACGCCTCACACACAGAACCAACAGAGGGAACCCATCCCAGTGGAAACCAAGGTATGTGTTGGCCTAAGAATACTAGCAACAGGTACCTTCCAGAGACCAACTGGTGATATGATGGGGATATCACAGGCATCAGCCTCCAGGGTACAGCACCAGTTCCTGGATGCCATGTCAGCACATGTCGGTGATCATGTATATTTCCCCAATGCCCGTGAGGTATTGGCCAGCAATATGCGTCTCTTCCAGCAAATAGCGGAATACCCTGAGGTAGTGGGTGCAATAGACTGCACGCACATATGCATCAAAGCACCAGCCGGTGAGCGGGGTAGGGCCTACATTAACCGCAAGGGCTTCCCCTCCATCAACTGCCAGGTCATGTGTGATGCCCAGGGCATAATAATGAATGTGTGTGCTGGCTGCCCTGGGAGCTACCATGATTCCCATATCTGGCATTTGACGCAGCTGTACCAGACATTTGCCATTGGGGACATCCCACATGGACACCTAGTGGGGGATGCAGGTTATGCACTGGAGCCGTGGCTGATGACACCCATCAGAAACACGCACACACACCTGAACAGGAATGCCATAATGAGGCACACGCACAAACACGTAATGTAATAGAGCGTGTGTTTGGGCTTCTCAAGTCATGGTTCCAGTGTCTGGACACATCTGGTGGAGCCTTGCAGTACTCACCAACTACATGTACCCAAATTGTCATGGTATGTGCTATGCTACATAATATGATCTTGCGAAAACAGCTGCAGCAGGACCAGCATAGGGCCGGGCCAAACAGCCCCCCACCATTGCCAAGGCCATCACAGGCAGAGCGTGACTCGGAGGAGGAACAACCTGAGCCTGCCCCAGTAGGCAGAAGGAGGCGTGCCCAGTATGTCCTGGCCTTGGCAAAGAGGCAACGCATAGCACATACACTGGCTCAGTAGGAACCCTGGGAATGATACCCCTCTCTGACTCACTCATATAATAACAGGGATGCCTAAAATGACATAACCTGCTCTCAAACATGTACAGGGAGTGTAGTATGTGCATCCGACAGAGGCAACCCTGCAGCACCACCCGAGGCATGAATGCCATGTGTTAAGCAATGTAACACCATGTAGTATATGCACACTTGATGACCCTGACTAACATCCTACCCTCACCAAGCATGATGCCACAATATGATGATGAGATGATCAATTGCAATAATTGGCTGAAGTATTGCAGTTAGTCAAAGGGGATCAAATGTATGCCAGCC
Organism: Protopterus annectens; assembly: GCF_019279795.1. Classification (NCBI taxonomy): domain Eukaryota; kingdom Metazoa; phylum Chordata; order Ceratodontiformes; family Protopteridae; genus Protopterus; species Protopterus annectens. The sequence goes on from NC_056735.1 coordinate 676,749,414, forward strand.
TGGGATGACATGCTGAGCATGACATGATGCTCCACCTGCTAGGGGTGGCATGCACCTATCAGTCCAGGCCTTATGGATACTGGCAAAGGCTGCTGTTACCCACAGCGTGCCCTGAATAGGTAAGGCTCAAAACACAAACCCACCTCCATAGGTATCACAAGGGATAAGAACCTAGATGTAATGCTACCCAATGCCAGAAGTCTAAACAGCAAGATGCATGCAGTCTAAACTCCCCCAGTATGGAGAATGTTGATATCTGTCCTGTAATAGAAAACTGGGTCAAGGCTCACAACAGCACCGTAACACTACCAGGTTACACCTCATACTGTGCTGTACAGCCTCAAAACATGGAACAAGCTACAAAAGGAGGGTGACTAGCAATAATTGTCAAGGATAACCACACCCTCATGTTGGTACCACAACAAGAAGCAGCATGGACTAGCCATGGTCAAGTAACAGTGGCTAAAACTGCCTCCCAGTTTATAGCCTGCTACAGACTACCATCCTAACACCAGGAACTGCACCTGGCCTATGTTGGAATACATGAATATATGAAGCCCTCCAAACCACATCATATTGTGTGACTGAAAATACCCAGACATAGACTGGGAGCATTATACTAGCTCCAACACTGTAGGACAAAAGTTCCTAGAATCCATAAACCAAAATGCCCAGGAACAATGTACCACTCCCACAAGAGGGGTAAGCATACTGGATGTGATAATCAGCAACATGGGTACTGGAGGGTAAGATGAGAAGTGTATCCCTCACTGGTAAGACCAGACCATAAAGTAATCACACTGGATATACACATCCTGACCACAGTCCCTGGCCAGAAAACCACAGTGAAAAACATGTGTAAAGCAAAAGTTGCACTCCTCCAAACTGATGTGGAATCCATTAAAGGTCCTGTGCAGGTACAAAATATGGGCCACACCTCAGAACCTGCTATACAGGCATTCCATGAACACTGCCAGGAATGCTTGGATTATGCAATCCCAAATAAAACCAAGACACAATGCCATACACACAGGCATCTGGCATGGTGGACTCCAGCCATTACCAAACCATGCAAGAGAATGAGGAAGCTACTACATGATAGAGCAAACATAAAAAGGGAAGTAATCACTGATCAGTAGTATGGCAATAAAATATGTCCACACATACAATCCACTAAGGCCAGCTACAACAAGTTGAATCTGTGAATCTTGAGGCAATGTTACACCTGCCCCAAGTACACAGACAACCCTCAACTCCCCCCCAAGAAATACAAATATATGTGAGAGATGCAACCATTTATCCAAACCGGAGGCTGAGCTCCCTCAACTCAGTACTGTCAAAACTAGTCAGGAGGAGAAGGTAACCACACACACCACAAACCCAGTCCCACATAGACCTATCACAACTGCAAACCAAAGACATAAACACAAAAAACATTCCCGGAGGCCCTAATTACAAACACACCACACCAACAGAGGCCTCCAAAGCAGACACCCAAGCAACCACAACCTCCAAACATAGCACATGCAACACATAGTACACAAAGCTGGTGTGCCAAACAGTCACAGGCCAGAAGGAGAAACAACATGCCTGATACAGTTGTAATAGGTGACTCCATAGACAGACACACTGCTGTCCCGCTCACCAGACTGAACAAGGGAAAGGGTACAGTAAGCTGCCTGTAGGCTGCTACAATATGCCACATAACACAAGTACGCAGGTCACCCCAAAGCAAGTTGAAATATGATGCAGTCATTGTCCATGCTGGCGTGAATGACCTGAGATGTACCTCCCTGGACTACATGAAAAGAGACACAGATGAGCTCTCCAATTATGTAGTCCAGGCCAGTATGACACTGACCATTTGCAGCATCCTACCCTCACCAAGAATGATGCCACAGTACAAACACAGAATGATCAGCTTTAATAAGTGGCACAATTACTGGTGTCAGTCCAAGGGGATCCAATGTCTGTCTGCTTGGGATGTCATGCTTGACAAGCCACGCTGCTGTTCCAGGGATGGCTTGCACCTGTTACCCCTGGGCGTCTGGATATTGGATAAGGCTTTTGCCACCTCCATAGAGCCTTTTGTAGGCAAGGCTCAAAAGACTAACCCACCACCCTAGAACACATAAGTGGAAAGAAACATAAGGGTAATGCTGACCAATGCCAGATGTGTAAACCTCAATATGCATGCTCCCGAGGCCCTCCCCAGTATGGAGAACATTGATGTCCGTGCAGTGACAGAAACCTGCAGCAAGCCTCCTGACAGCACACCAGCACTACCAGGTTATACCTCATATCATGTGTTATGGCCCCAAAACCTGGACCAAAACATGAAAGGAGGGAGAGTATCCATACTCAGCACAGACACCCATATGTCCAGGTAACTGACAATGCACGAAGCATCGGAGACCACCCATGTGCAACTAACCATAGGCAAAACTGCTGTACAGTCTGTAGCATGCTACAGACCACACTCTCACACACAGAAACCCCATCCAGCTGTCCTGAAGACACTGGACAGTATGAATGTCCCACCAAATACCAAACAAGGTACTCACAAATTACCACATAGGTGGTAAACCATTATGTATGGAAGGAGTAATCAGGGACCTAGGGGCACATGTGGACAGTAACCTGTTATGTGACACTCACATTGCCAACATGGCTAGGAAGACCATCTATATTGGACACCGTACCATGAAAGGATTCACATCCACGTCAACAGAGGTCATTGTGCCCCTATACTGTTCTCTTATCAGGCCCATAATCTAGTACAATGCCTCATTTGGGATGTACCTTACCTGACATCTGCAGCAGTTAGAAAGACCTCAAAGGTACCTCACCAAGAGGATAAAGGGTCTCAAATACATGTCATATGCTGCCTGGCTGTAGACACCCCAGCTGAATGCAGTCACATACTGCCTACACAGAGGCATTGTATGCCTGTTGTACAAGGCCATGTCCAATGCAGGAGTAATGGACATGCTCCACTCCAGGAAACCCAAAGCCATCGGAGCTGTGAGAGTGAGAGATGTCAACCTCAACACATAATGAAATAGAATGTGCTGGAGGGACAGATACTTAACCCTGAGGCTCCCTACACCCTGGAACAGAATCCCACTCCATGTTAGGCAGAGCCCCTCACTGACACTCTTCAACAGGAATCTTGCCAAGTGGATGGATGATTGTAGATATACACTGGGGGTCTTCACTGTGTCACGTCCAGACAGAGGCACAGTAAAGTAAATCATAAATGGCCATAATATTCACATAGCAAGGGGTGGCAAAAGCCACACACATTCTGGCTAGGCTTATAAATGCCCTAGGGTGGATAGCCTAGTATGAGCCTATGAACCTATGAAGATACAAATTGTACAGGACACTAAGGATAATCACAAGGCTTTCTTAACTGATGGTAGGAACCTTGTTGGGAATTCACAGATATGCTCTGAATCACTCAAATATTACTGAATCACTCAAATATTACAAACAACATACCAAACACACACACATATTGCCAACATCCAACCTGACAGGTGCAGTGCAACCCCCCCCCCAGAATGCAAAATATCTATCCCAGCAGAATGCTGGCCCCCTGACATTGCAGATGCTGAGGTAACAGCCAGCATCTACAGAGCAAAACACACAGCAGCAATGGTATGAGATGGTGTCCTGGGCTGAGTCCAACATGGACTCCAAGAAGAATGGAATGCCAAATCACACTACTGCTCAATGTCAGCCTTACCACAGGATATGTACCCAAAGAGCAGTGTACAACAACAGTGGTCCTCCTCAACAAAGGTGTTGCCTGAATGGATACTGCAAACTACCACCCCAGAATCCTGACAAGCTTGGTCTGCACAGCTATGGAAAGGATCAGCATGTACCGCACACATAAAGATATTGGGGACCTACTGACACCGGACCCTACCCAGTGTGGCTTTCTTAAGTGCAGATCCTGCCCCTTAAACATGTTTGACTCTTTTGAAACAGTCATTAAGGTCATTGATGAGGGCAATGTGGTCCACACAGTGTAGCTGGACCTTGCAAAGTTTTCCATACAATATCCCACGTGTTCATTATAGATAAGCTCACCAGCTTAAATATAAACCCCTATGTCAGTAGAGGGGCTGCAAACCAGACCAAGGACAGAACTGACATGGTCAGACATGCTGCAGCCATCAAAAGGGACACATAGAAACAGACAACTGGTGCCATAGTCATGTTAGCAAGCTAATTGCAGAAAAGTGTATAGTCAACCCCTGTGGATATACAGTAAGTGCCCACCAATTACCACATAGGTGTTAACCCATTAAGTACTTAACATGTAATGAGAGACCTGGGGACACAAGTTGATAGATATCCTGCACTGGACAAGCATGTGGCTGTAATGGTTACAGAAACATACCATATACCCGCCTAATCATGAAGGTTGTCAGATCTAGATAAGGGGAGGTCATTGTGGTTCTGCAGTCATCCTTCATCAGCGTTACAATTGACTACAATAGCCCCTGTGGGATGTACCTCAGCAGACACCTCCATCAACTGTAAAGTCCCCAAAAGTACCTCACCAGGAGTATCAAAGAGCTTGAACAGATGCCATGTGTTGCCTGATTAAACAAACTGCAGCTCCACACACTGCCATACTGCCCACCCAGAGGCAAGCTGTGCCTGATGTATAAAGCCATGTCCAAGCTGGAATCAATGAACATGCTTCACCTTGTACAATCTGAATGGCAGTGAGCTATGCACATGAGAGACCTGAACCCCAGCACTGACATACATAGGACAAGCTGTACTGAATGATCCATAACACAGAAGCCACACCCACTCTTGAGTAAACTCCCAGTACAGGTTAGCCAGAGAGTCACTCATTGACTGTCCTCAAGAGGAATCTAGATGAGTGGATGGTAGATGGTAGGTTTACCCTGGGTATCACTGTTATGTCACGGGTAGACGGAGGCACAGTACACTACCCATGACATATGTCATGGCAAACTCCACTTACAATGTGTGTCAAAGGACAAGCACAGTCTCCGACTAGCATTGCAAATGGCTTAGGGCACATCGCTAGTGTTTGCCAATGTACACCTATGTTGTGGAATACACTACCAATGTTGGACAAGCCTGGTTTAAGTAGTTCATATCTGAACATAATGCAACATGGTCAGATGTGCACAACTGGCCCCCAACCAGGCTGTTGTGCTCACTATGAAAATGTAAAGCAGTGATAGGACTAAAGCCCAGGATACTGTCCACCACAGTGAAAGTACTGAACCAGTACACTATACGGTACTACAGTGTTAGGTCAGTATGAAAGGATGTTGACAACTGTATGCAAAGTATCCCATGCAAACCCTACAGGCACAGTATAATCCCTGTTGTGTTCAGACACAAAGCAGTTGGACAGTAACTACACAACATGACACACAACACACAACCATAAACGTGAGATATTGTTGAAGTTCACACTCATCCACAAATGTGGTGGGCTGCAGAGTTCAACAAATGGAAAGCTCACACTGGGCATGCCCGCACACTTTGATAAATGAGACATATGTCAGACAACATGCCATGGAAAGCCTGAACTGGGCATGCTCACACACTTAGGCCAAATCTCAGTTTAGCAGTTGGCCACACATATCTGGTATTTGTACGTGTTATTCCAGGAACCAACCACATTACAGCAATCTGCCCAGTGCACACAGTTAAAGGACTACAGAGACATACGTGATATAGTGGATCCCTCCCATATTCAAACATCTTCCACAGATACACAAGTTGTTCATAGAAACAGGGAATGCTATGGCAATAAAGACCTGCAAACAGTCTATCAGCAACAAAAATTGTGCATCTGACAATTAAACATATGGGTGTAGAGGCCAACACTAGGCTGTTTGCCCTAGGGAATGACAGCTTAGCCAGAGTGTGCTTGGCGTCTGCCTCCCCAGTACAGTAGGCTACTGTGCCACTGTAAAGTAGGTCACATAAGGCACCGTGTGAGGCTAGTGTGCTGTGCCTCTGTCAAGCAGGGATACAGTGGAGATCACAGGGGTTGAATTTGCTAAGCCACATCCGTGTTGTTGGTGTGTGCTGGAAGAGGGTTGGTGAGGACCTCTAACAGTAAGTGGGTGTCAATAACAGACTGAGGGGAGCCTTATCTGCATTGTCTGGACAATTTCACTGTCAACACTTTGTCGTGATGATTATGAGGGATTGAAGTGTCATGCCAGTACTGTTCAGAGATGTCCTCCCTCTGTGGGCTACTGCTCTGCAATGTATTAGCTCACTCTGTCAGTTGGACAGCTCATATATGGCTGGTGTACACCTGACAGGTGTCCTGTTGTGGAGCAGTCATGGGTATATTTGGGATAGCATGATCAATGCAAACCTTCCACACGCTCATAGAATGCAATTGTCAAGGATTTTGCAGAGTGGCCTGTATACTCCCCCAGCATGGGTCCTTTGAAGTCTTCCACCCCAGTCGTCACAGGTGTAAAGTCTGCTTTTGATAAATACACTTTGTTTGCAGTGACAACCTTGCCTGGGGGTGGGGATGGGATATGGATGTCCAGGGAAAAGTGTGTATGGTCAGATATCAACAATGGTGGTCTACCTCTGGTGTGGAACAGTGAGTACCCATGTTGCAGATGGTCAGGTGCAATATGTATTCCCCCTTGTGGCTGTTGTGAGTGGTTCTGCCATAGCACATGGACTCACAAATGGTAGTGGCTGTAGGGTAATGTTGTAGAGGCCTGAGTAGTTCCCACACACAATACAGTACCTGACATTAACAACTGGAATGGTGTATGTGAACACCTGCATATCTTGGCACTGTACCCAGGGAAGCAAAGTGTGTGTCCTGGATGTGGGAGGGGTGGTCCGAACTGATTGTGTTGTGTGTTACAGGTCCTGTGGTCATGAAGCATGGTATAGAACATAACCTGCCAGTGCGATGTGCATATCTGACCCTGAAGTAGGTGGCTGCAAATGCATATATATGCTATCCCCCACCTGACAGGTAGTACTAGATGTACATACCTCTGTAGAAGTAATGATGTCAGCACCCTATAAATACTGCAGGTGCAGAACAGATGCCCAATAATTTGGATAGTGCGCTCTGCTAATGCATCTCCCTCAAGTGTCATAATATAGTTAGGTAGGGATTTGAATCCTGAAAATCAGTGTGTGTGTGTGTGTGTGTGTGTGTGTGTGTGTGTGTGTGTGTGTGTGTGTGTGTGTGTGTGTGTGTGTGTGGGTGAGCGGGGTTGGTGTGTGTGCAAGTCTGTGTGAGGGAAATGTCCCTTTTGGCAACTGTGAAAACACACTACAGGATGCACATTCCCCTTTCTAAACACTGATGATGTCAGCACTCTATAAGTACAGCAGGAGAAGGAAAACCTCCCAGTAATGTGAATAGCGCACTCTGCTAATACGTCCATCTTGAGTGTCATAACCTAGATAGGTAGGGGTTTGAATCCTGCAAATGCTCAGTGTGTGTGGAGGAGGGTTAGTGTGTGTGCAATTCTGTATGAAAGAAATGTCCCTTTTGGCAACTAGGAGAACACACTACAGGATGCACATTCCTCTTTCTAAACACTGATGATGTCAGCACCCTATAAGTACAGCAGGAGAAGGGAAACCTCCCAGTAATGTAAATAGCATGCTCCGCTAATGCATCTGTCTCGAGTGTCATAACATAGTTAGGTAGGGGTTTGAATCCTGCAAGTGCTCAGTGTGTGTGGAGGGGGGTTAGTGTGTGTGCAATTCTGTATAAGAGAAATGTCCCTTTTGGCAACTAGGAGAACACACTACAGGATGCACATTCCTCTTTCTAAACACTGATGATGTCAGCACCCTATAAGTACAGCAGGAGAAGGAAAACCTCCCAGTAATGCAAATAGCGCGCTCTGCTAATGCGTCCGTCTTGAGTGTCATAACATAGTTAGGTAGGGGTTTCAATCCTGCAAATGGTAAGTGTGTGTGTTTGGGTGAGCAGGACCTCACTGTACCGGACAATAAAGGTACCTAACACAACTGTAGCAGGTGTGTTGTCTTGCCGTACAGGCTGTGACTGTTTGGCACACAGGATTTGTGTGCTATGTGTTGCACGTGCTGTGTTCCGGCTTAACGTATGCCTGTGTGCAATTCTGTGTGAGGAAAATGTCCCTTTTGGCAACTAGGAGAACACACTACAGGATGCACATTCCCCTTTCTAAACACTGATGATGTCAGCACCCTATAAGTACAGCAGGAGAAGAGAAACCTCCCAGTAATGCGAATAGCGCGATCTGCTAATGCGTCCGTCTTGTGTTTCATAACATAGTTAGGTAGGGGTTTGAATCCTGCAAATAGCAAGTGTGTGTGGGGGGGGTGCAAGTAGGGTGTGTGTGCAATTACATGTGTGAGAGAACTGACCCTTTTGCCAACCAGTAGAACACACCAGCTGCTGCATATTCCAATCTCTACATAGAGATGATGTCAGCACCCTACAAGTACAGCGGAAGAGGGCAAATCTCCCAGTAATGCAAATAGCACGCTCTGCTACTGCGTCTCTCACTAAAGTCATAGCACAGTTAGTTATGGCTTTGAATTCCACACATGCCACGTGTGTTTTTGTCACACAGAATGCCCATGTGTGTGGGTTGTTGTTCACAATAATGCATGACTGAGTCATATGTGTCCATGCCTCTGACTGACCTGTATGCTTGTGTTATGTGGTGGACCATAGTGCCCCACGGGCATATCACTGTGACCTTCACCTTGTCTAGCCTGGTGAGCAGGACCTCACTGTACCGGACAATAAAGGTACCTAACACAACTGTAGCAGGTGTGTTGTCTTGCCGTACAGGCTGTGACTGTTTGGCACACAGGATTTGTGTGCTATGTGTTGCACGTGCTGTGTTCCGGCTTAACGTATGCCTGTGTGCCAGCTGCAGAGGTGTCTGCTGCTCAGGCAGGATGCTATTCTGAGGCTCCACGAATGGCCCAGTGTGGTCACGTGTTTGGATTGCTGTCAGTGTAGGTCTACATCAGACTGGTATTGTAGTCACTGTAGTATTTCATGCCACCTGACAGGTTATGCCAGTACTGGGTTCAGAGTGCTTAGTCCCCAGTTTGGCTATGTGGTTGCATCTCATACATGTGTTGTACATCCATGTGTAGGGGAGAGCGTTGACTGTGTACATGTGGCAGCTGTGACATTGCCAAATGACCCACATATTCCACAACTGTACCATAGAGGTGACTGACAAGTGACCTTTGCACATGCTACCTTAGTATTGTGATTGCCATGGTGATTAACAGCACATAGGGCCAATGGGGAACAAGGTACATAGGTTCATAGGTCCATAGGTTCATAGGTTCATACTAGGCTATCTGCCCTAGAGCATTTATAAGCCTAGCCAGAATGTGTTTGGCTTTCGCCATCCATTTTATATTTATTTTGCTATGCCCTTTGTCGAGGTTAGTATACTGTGCCTCTGTCTAACAGTGACACAGAAGTGATACCCGGGGTAAACCTACGATCTCCCATCCACTCATCAAGATACCTCTTGAAGAGAGTCAATGAGGGACTCTGCCTAACCTGGACTGGGATTTTATTCCAGAGTGAAGGGAGCCTCTGGGTTATGAATCTGTCCCTCCAGCATGTTCTATTTATTTCAGTGCTGAGGTTCACGTCTCTCGAGCGCGTAGCTCGATGGGATTTGGATTTTCTGAGGTGCAGCATGTCCATTAATTCCGGGTTGGACATGGCTTTATACATCAGGCACAGATCGCCTCTGAACAGGCAGTATGCCACTGAGTAGAGCTGGAGTTTCTTTAACTGGGCAGCATATGGCATCTGTTTGAGCCCTTTGATCCTCTTGGTGAGGTCCTTTTGGGGTCTTTCCAGTTGCTGCAGGTGTCTGGTAAGGTACATCCCAAAAGGGGCATTGTACTCAATTATGGGCCTGATAAGGGATGAGTAAAGAGGCACGATGACCTCCGCTGATCTAGATGTGAATCCCTTCATGATTAGGTGGGCTATATAAAATGTTTTTCTAACCACTTTGGCCACGTGGTTGTCAAATAAGAGATTGCTATCAACTTGGGTCCCCAGGTCCCTAATTACTTCTTCTGTACTTAATGGATTACCACCTATGTGGTAATTTGTGGGCACTTTGTTTTTGCCAAAGGGGATGACTGTACACCTTTTGGCATTTAGCTTGAGACCATGGCTCTGGCACCAGTTGTCTGTTTCTATGAGGCCCTTTTGGAGGATGCTTGTGTCGGCTGGAGAGTCAATTATGGCGCCCAGTTTGCAGTCATCTGCGAACTTGGTCAGCCACAGTCCTTCCGTGTTGGCCTGTACCTCCGAGAAATATATACCGAACAAGAGAGGTCCCATGACTGAGCCTTGTGGGACAGCACTTGTAACTGGTTCGGAGTCTGACATGGCTCCAGCAATTCTAACCATGTGGGTTCTGTCCTTGAGCCAGTTTGCAATCCATCTAGTGACATAGGGTTTATATTTAAGCTGGTGAGCTTATCTATAATGCCCGAGTGGGGTATTGTATCAAAGGCTTTTGCGAGGTCCAGGTAGGCTGTGTGGACCACCTTCCCCTCGTCAATGGCCTTGGTGACTGTTTCAAAGAAATCGACCAGGTTTAAGAGGCAGGATCTGCCCTTAACAAAGCCGAACTGGGTAGGATCCAGTGTCTGTAGGTCCCCAATATCTTTAATTATGAGGTCCATGATGATCCTTTCCATAGCTTTGCAGACCAAGCTAGTCAGGCGTATGGGGCGATAGTTTCCAGGATCCATTGAGGCACCACCTTTATGGGGAGGGACCACTGTTGCTGTATGCCACTCTTTGGGCACATATCCTGTAGTAAGGCTGAGATTGAACAGTAGTTTTATGTTTGGGTTTAGCTCTTCTTGGAGTTCATGTAGGACACAGCCTGGGACACCGTCTGGTCCCATTAATGCTGTGTTTTTTGCTTTGGAGAGGGCGGCTCTTACCTGAGCATCTGAGATGTCCAGGGGGCAGCACTCTGCTGGGATAGATATTTGCCCTTTTGGTGTGGAGGAGGGGGAGAAGTTTGCAATGAACCTGTCAGCTAGGATGTTGGCAATGTCTGTGGGTTCGGTGTATTTTTTGTCATTTTGGACTAATTCTGAGCATATCTGGGAATTACCACCCAGGTTCCTAACATAACTAAAGAAAGCCTTGTGATTATCCTTAGTGTCCTGTGCAATTTCTCTCTCGAAGCTGGCCTTAGACAATTATATGAGTGCCCATAGGTTTTTACTAATACTGATCTGTGATGCCTTCCCTTTTTGGGACTTTGCTCTATCATTTAGTAGCTTCCTCCTTCTATTGTATAGTTTGTTTATGGCTGGGGTCCACCAGACAGGACGTCTGCCTTTGGAGGATTGGGTCTTGGTTTTATTTGGGATCGCATGATCCATGCATTCCTGAAGGTGTTCATAGAATGCATTTATAAAGGATTCTGTGGTCTGGGCCATATTTTCCACAGGCTCGGGGTCTTTGAAGGATTCCACCTCGGTTTTGAGGAGTGTGAAATTTGCTTCAGAGAAGTTTTTCACTGTGGTTTTCTGGCCAGGGGTGGGGTCAGGATGTGAATATCCAGTGAGATTAGTTTATGTTCTGATCTTAGCAGTGAGGGATACACTTCTGGTCTGGAGCATAGAGTCCCCATGTTGGTGATGATCAGGTCCAGTATGTTTTCCCCTCTTGTGGGAGTGGTAACACGTTGTTCCATAGCATTTGAGTTTATAAATTCTAGGAACCTTTGGGCTAGGGTGTTGGAGCTAGAGTAATGCTCCCAGTCTATGTTTGGGTAGTTGAAGTCGCCCAATATAATGGTGTTTGGAGAGACCTTCATATTTTCCAGTGTTCTCAGGAAGGCCGAGTGGGGTTCCTGGGTTTGGGAGGGTGGTCTGTAGCAGGCTATAAACTGGAAGGCAGTTTTACCCACTGTTAGTTGCACATGGATAGTCTCTGATGCTTTGTGCTTTGCCACCAACCTGGAGGTGTGGGTATCTTTGATGAATATCAATACTCCCCCTCCTTTAGTGGTTTGGTCCAAGTTTTGGGGCTAAAAAGCATGGTATGAGGTATAACCTGGTAGTGCTGGGGTGTTCTCGGGAGCCCTGAACCAGGTTCCTGTTACTGCACAGATATAGGTTTATAGGTTCATAGATTCATACTAGGCTAACTGCCCTTGTGAGCCATTTTAAGCCTAGCTAATTATCTCCTGTGAGATTCAAACCCTGTACCTTGTGTTTATAAGGCAAACACCTTAACCATTAGGCCACCCTCCCAACCCTGTATCGATGTTCTCCATGCTAAGGAGAGTTTTGAGTGCGTGCATCTTGAGGTTTAGACTTTTGGCATTGAGTAACATTACTCTTAGTTTCTTATCCCTTGTGATACCTATGGAGGTGGGTTTGTCTGTTGAGCCTTGCCTAAAAAAGGCACTATGGGGGTAGCAAGAGCCATTGCCAATATCCAAAAGCCCAGGGGTGACAGGTGCAAGCCGTCCCTAGCGAAGCAGGTGGTTCAACAGGAGGTGAGTATGTGAGGGTGTAGTGCCTGTGATTAGTTAGCACTGGCATATATGACTGCTCACGTGGACAAATGCCAGGGGAATCAAGCAAAAAGTGCAAAAAAAGGGAAAAGTAAAATGTGAACCCGGAAAAAAACAAATGAATTGTTCTGCAAATAGCAGGACATACAATGTAAGGAAAAACAAGGGCAACTAGGGAGTCCACCCCAAAATTCAAACCTGTTCAGGTGGGAAAAAACGGTGGCCCCGGGTAACCCGCAAAAAACACATGCAAAAAAGCACAGTTAACCCGGGTTCCCCTTAGTATTTTACAAAAACCGGCCCGCCACCCAGTATTAACAAATTTTTGGGGACTTCCCCTGTACAATTTTTGGGTTTCCGGGCAGATGGTAGGGTCCAGTCTAGGGCCCGTGTGCCTGTACCGTCGGAGTACAAAATATAAACCCAAATCCCATTGCAGAATCCATGTCAAATGCCCCTTTAGCCTTCCCCTCATTTGGGTTTAAAACTTTATTACCTTTTCCCCGCCACCAAGTATTGCCTTTGGGGACTCCTTCCCCTTCCCTGTGCAGTTAATTTGGTTTTGGGGTGTTTGCAAAGGGAAAGAAATTACCCCTTATGCTAGGGGGTCCCGGGTTTACCCCCTTATACGCACACATATTTCAACATTCAAACACCGCATTTTAGACCCGTGTGGGGAACATGCCACCTTTCAGTTTACAATTGGGGGGGCCATTTTATTAATCAATTAAATTTATTCCTTACCCTGTCCACCAATTTTATGTGTTTGTTTTTTAACCCCCAGTAGAAATGGGGGAAGTTTATCATTTGGTTCTTACCCTGGGGGTTGCAACCCGGGGCCAAAAAACAATTTTAAACCCTTCTGCAAAACGGTGTTTTTGGGAAACCCCCAATTTACCGCCAGGGCTTTTCAACATGTCTTTACACACGGGCCTTTTGCCCCGGGGCACGGAAAAGTTTTCCGGGACCTGACTGGGGTGTTACAGAAGCAGGGAGGTGGCACAGTTTCTTCCCAAGCCAGGGGGGCTTTGGGTTGGGGCCCGAGCGCCCCGAACCCCCCAAATTTCTGGGGGTTTTGGTATGGGTGGGTGTTGGTGGGGACCCCCGGGGGGTGGGGCCCCCAAAGTTAATTTCCCTGGTTGGCATTGTGGAACCCTTTTGGGGTTGTCAAAACATGGTGGAAAAAGGATGGGACAAGTTCCCCCCATCTGCCCTATCTGGGTTTTTGGCAGCCCCCCGACCCCGTCCTTTTCCATTCCCTACGGGCGTGCCCCTGGCCCGGAAAAAACGGGTTAAAACCCGTGGGGGTTGCAGGGGCTACCCCCGGACCCCGGAACCCAATCCGCTTTTGGGGACCTTTTCAGGGAAGCCCCGGTGTTGTTGGGGGCTGGAAAAGATCCCTTCCCTTCCCAAGCCCCCGAGTGGGCCTCCCCGGGGCGGTCTGATTTCAGGAAACCCGCATTGTGGGGGGCTTTTCTGCTTTGGGGACCAAAGGGGACCCGGCCCTTTGTCCCTTACCGATGCCCCTCTTTGCCCCGGCATACGGCCCCTCATGCCCAACCCCCACCAGCCCCGGGGAGGAAAAGGGGAAAAACCCCTTTAAATGTCCCCAAGCCGTTATGAAAATGGCCCAAAGGGAGCCCAATACTGTCCCCTCAGGTGTGCCAAAATGCCCCGTTCAGCCCCTAAACCCCTTGGTTACCCATTCCAACCAAATTTCCTGCATACACCCCCCAAAAATACTAGGTTTTAAAACCTTTTCATTCTACAAGGGGGATTTAAAGGATTTTTTCCCCCAAACCCCTGGACACTGCTTGTGGTTTCCCCCAGGGCCTGCCCTGGTTTGTGTGGGCCAATGTGCCAAGTTTCCAATTACCGGTCAAGACGTACCCTTTTCCCTCACCCGGGAATTGGTGCAAATTTATTGGCCCGGTAACTGCGCCCTTTGATTTTTGGGGTTTTTTAAAAAGGCCCGGGGTCTTCAAATTGGGTGCCCGAGGCCCCGGATTTCTGTGGGCCCTTCCAAAAATTCATATTTTCAGTACCCCTTTGGGACCTAACCCGGTTCCCCGTTTTATACAACCCAACCACCAAAACCTGTTTTTTGGGGGAAACAGGAAACCCGGGTTTTAATGTCACCAAAAATGTTAACCCGTATGGGACACTCCCCAAAGACATATTGCAAACCCCACAGGGGAAAACTGACATGCACCCTTTCACTTGGTTTTTAAGGGATGGTTTTCACAACACAGACCCCAAAAAAACCCGAAAGCATACCCCCCAAGCACACTCAGTGAAAAAACCAAAAAATTTTCTTTTTACTACAAGGACCCTTTTAAAGGGATTTTTAAACCCTCCCCCAAGCTGGGCCCCCCTGATTTCTTAAAACTGGAAGGGACCTGCAATTAATAAGCCAAAAATTGGGCACCCTGGGGGCCCCCGACGGAAAATTGATAAAAAAGGGAAATAGCAAACAGGCATTTCCCCAAAAGGGAAGGGTGCTGATAATTAGAAGGGCATTTCCCATACCCCTTCCAAGGGGAACCCCTTTGGGGAAAAAAACAGGAAAAAGATTAACCCCAAACCCTTTTGTTATTTCAACCTGGTCAGAAACCCTAAAATTTCCTGGGGAGCCAACCAAAAAATAACATGAACCCCAATATTGGAAATTTGGCCAAAAGGTTCCCCTGGGTTTCCCCCTCTCCCCCAAAAAAGCATCTTTCCCCCCTTTTGGAACCCCTGTTAAATGTCCAGGTATCAGGCTCACCCAAAAATTGGGCCAGGGACCCGGGGATCCAATGAAAAGCAAACCCAAAAAAGTCAGAAACACCCGATTCAGGTAGACCTTTCACTCTGGGTGGTTCCAATATGAAGGGGACCTCTCAACTACTTACAAAACCAAAAAAACTAATTCCTAAATACAATCCCCCCTACCACCCCGGGGCTACAGGAAAAACTTTCTGCAAAAATTTTTCCCTTTTGAACATTTAATGGTATCCTTTAAAGCCCCCGGGGCCAATTTGGAAACCACAACCCACAATGGTTTACCCCCTTACCAAAAGGGGGTTTCTTTAAAACTTGGGAATTTCAGGGTATGCAAACCCTTTAAGGAAACCGACCCCCTTCTCCACAAAGGAAAAAGCATCCTTTTTTTGGTGGAACCCCCGGGGGACAAATTTTCAAAGGGGGGGAAAATATGAAACCCGGGGGGTTTAATTTTATTGGGGAAGGATGTTGTACCTGTGGTTTTTTCATCAAAAATTCCCTTTTTGGGTTTGAGGAAATTTTAAAATGGACATGTCCCCGGCCTTTCCTTCAGTTATGTTAGGCAACCTGGCAGCCCCCTTTTGTTGTTAGGGGACACAAAAACCTAATTCCAACTGAACCCAAGTTGCAACATTGTGGGAGGACCCGGTTAGTGTGGCCCCTTAAACTTGGGGCTATTTACCCAATTTTACCCCGTTAAACCCCTGACACAAAGCCCGGGGGGGTGGGCAGAAAAAAAAAACTGGTGGGACCCGGTGGGAGGTTTATTTGAAAAGGGGAAGGTAAAAACCCCTTTTGAATGGTTTTTCACTAGCCTTTTTCACCCGGATTTGTACCTGTACACTGGCCCACCCGAATTTTCCCCTCCTTTCCCCCTCTAATAAATAAATAAAAAATAAATAATGAAATTACAATAAATAAATAAATATTATTTATAAATATTTTTATACCCTTTACACATTTAAAATTTTATGGGACTTTTCTTGTAAAAGGGGGTTACAAGGGGGGGGATCAATGGGCAATTTAATATCTATAAAATTTAAGGGGAGTGTGACATTTTCTATGGGGATCTTTTCTTAACATGTGTGGTTTTATTTTTTCATATTCTTTATTCTTGGGTTTTGGAACCTTTCCTCCTCTCTATGATTTTAACAAAGCATATTTATTTATTTATTTATATTTAATTTATTTTACTTAAATTTTTGAAATCCCAATGGGAACCCTTTTGTGGGTAGGGATTTTAAAATTTTTTGTTTCATACTGTTCAAATAAATTGTTTAAATACATTGTAAAAATTTGTACATTTTCACTTTCCTTCCCAATTGTAGTGCAATTTTTTGGTACATACCGTTGCAGCCTTTGTGGTTTTGGAGGGGCCCCCGCCCTTTACATTTCCCTATAAAAATGGTCGCCTGACACATAAAGGAGGGTTTTCCCGGTATGTGCCATGTAATTTCATTTGGGGTTTGTACACTTTTGGCCCCGGGTTTCCCCGCCTGCTGGTCCCCGCCAATTTTACTTTCGGTGGTTTGGTGAAAGGGGTTTTTTGGGGTTTGGGTTTTTTTTTTCCCTTTTCCTCCTCCTTTTCCCCCCTGTTCTCCACCTTCCCCAGGGGGCCCCCTGAAATATTCATTTCTTCCTCTTTTATATTATATTATTATTTAAATTTTAAATTTGTAATTATACCCTTTTATATTATTTATTATTTAAATTATAAAATATGTTGGATACATAACCCCCTTTAATTTTAACAAATTGGTATGTTGGAAAGGGGTGTAAAGGGGGTAATTTCCCAATTTCCCGGTGTTTTAGATTAACATTTCTCCCTTCCTTTTCCCGTTTTTGTCTAAAAGTTATGTAACCCACATAAATCTATACTGTTAATTTTTGTGTCTTTTTAATGGTTTTTAAAATTTTACTTCTTCATTTGTTCTATGGTTTTTTTCCCTTTTCATTTCCCCTTTATTTTATGTTACATTTTGCTTTTTTATTTTATTAATTATTAATTTCATATTTATTTAACATCATTGGGTTCCAAAGGTGTGGGTTACACATTGGGTTTTGGTTTTACAAAACTTATCACACCCTCATGGTGGTAAACATGGGTAACCCCTTAAACCTTTTCTTTGTACTTGGGGGTACAACCTAATTCAAAACCCAATTTTTATAATGGGGAAAAATTTTGATCCCTAATTTCCCTTATGTTTGTAAAACCTTTTCCACTTTTTAATTTCCTGGGTTTTCCCCTGCCCCTTTGCACATCTTAATATTAAATATGGTTCAGACCCCCTTTTACAATATTTTAGGGTTCCCCATTTTTTAATTTTTAATATTATTTACATTTTCCCGGTTTGGGGCAAGCGTTTGTTTCCTTTGGGTTTTTGCCCCTTCTCCCTTCCAAATTTTACTTTTTGAAGTTTTCTGAAATGGGTTTTTTTTTTGTTTTTTTAAATTTTTCCCCTTTTTCCCTTTCTCCCTTTTTTTCTTGGGCCTTTTCCTAAGGGGCAATGAAAAATTGCAAAGTGTGGGCTTTGGGGTACATGCTTTTTATACTGCTACCAATTGATGGCCTTTTTGCACCAATTTTAGGCCACATTTGCTAAAAATTCATGCAGCCTTTTTGTTAAACCCAAATTCCCAATTCTTCCACTTTTGAAAATTTTTTTGGACAAGTTCTTTTAAAAGGGATGGTTGGGTAAACGCAGCCCTTTTTAAAATTTTGGGGGGACCATGGGTTTTTTTGCTTTTGGGAAATGTTCGGAGTTAAAGGTTAAGGACTTTTAAATTTCCAGGGTGGGGTTTTTTAGATTCCCCCTTTCCCCCCACCCATTTCCTGTTTTAAAAAATTTTTTACACACACCCGCGCTATTTTCTTTGAAAGAAATGAAAACGAGGTGACAGGAAAGTGGTGAAAAAGGGGTCACAAAGAGGGTAAGACAGTAGGGAAACAAGCTCGGGTTTTGCAGGAGGGATGTAGGTAAGGCCCATAGCTGCCCATTTCTTCATCAGCAACAGCTGTGCATATGTTTGTAATTTGGTGTGACATTTGAAACCTTCCACCCCTGAGAGAGGTGTGAGGACAACAATAATACTTGTTGTACAGCCAATTGTAATTGACAGTTTCCATGTCCAGCAGACATGTGTGCAAAATGGGCAGCTATGTATGAGGCGTAATTTTTTTGTGGGTACAGAGTGCCCTTTTTTTTTTTTTTTTTCAGGTGAGAGTGGTATGTCAGGTAAAGGAAGTCAGTATAGCTGGGGAGGTAGGTTGGGTAGGTCAACAGACAAGACAAACAAGACCCATACAGGGGTGGTGTATGACACATGTGGGGGGATTACACAATTGACGGGGACGGATGTTTGGATATCTAGAGCCCATGAGCCCACAGATGGCAACAGTGGAATTGATATCCCCACCCATTGGCAGTTGCCACTGTGCCTTCACAGCCCAGGATGGGGTTGTGCTGGGGGCTGTGTAGGCCGGGCAGCAGGCACACCCGTTAGTTGTGCCACCTGTACCTCAAGCTGGCGTAGGGGCCCAAGAACAGCTTCCTGGATCTCCCTACGCACCACAGTCCGGACACTATGGAGGGTGAGTGGTTGTTCTCCTCCGGCCACACTTGCAGAGGGGGGACGAGCCCCATCCCCTGCAGCGCTTCCACCCGCAGGTGGCACAGGGCCACCGGAGGAGGGTCCGGACTGGGCACTACTGCCAGGTGCACTCGCCAGCTGAGGTGGGAGAGGTGGGTCTGCTGGAACCCGCCTTCCCTGTCGTCCTATGTTTTGCATTATGTCATGACAGTTTGGGTTAGTAACATACAATACGATTCACAATTAGTTGTAACAGCATGCATTAGTATTCCCATTAACCAAACACCTAGATATTCAAACCATTGAACAGCAAGCATAACACATGCATATTTTGAACAGCAATACACAGTCCAACAACATGCAGGGTTGATTGATGGCAACAGGCCATCAGGTTTGGATGTATGAACAGGGCACATGCATCAACGTACATGCAAATATGTATGACCCAACAGGACAAAGGTACAGGGGTGTTAATTGTGATTGCACATACCAATTTCACATGGAATGGATTATATGTGATTATAGAGTAGGGTGAAGAAAATTTAACACCTTCAAATACCAATACATATGCTGTACATTTCTAATAGCTGCAGATATATACACACTACAGTTCTACCTACAGTTTCCTATGTGATAACTACTTCAAGTTGGTGATAGGAATGTTACTGCTACATCAATATACATTTTCATTTTTATTCATACACATTCATATCTGGCTCTCTTCAGCTACATCATCCTGCTACATTTGCTTTATATAGCTATAGACAACTGTGGATGTTTGGTATTTCAGACAACCATACTATCTGCATATTGCAGACTGAGAGCAACATATCCAGATTTTGGGATACACATTCCAGCTGCAATAACATTTTCAACACATGTTGCAGTTTGGTTCTGCTTGTCACATTCATTTCATTCTGTACTGACTGCAGTATACTTTATTCAGGAGTTATTACTACTTTATTGGTGGATTCATATATCTTTCTCACACTCTCTCACTTGTTTTATTTTTACAATTCAGGATGGTACTTAATTCTAGGCTTTATTGACATGTTTTACCTGTAGTTATTACAATCCTTTCCAACAGTCTCACTTCTGTCATGTTTCTGTATTTCAACAGGGATATATTTCAAACATGTGTTTTACTCAGCTTCTGCAGCTGTACTTTTCAGCCTGCTGCAGGTTATGTACTATTATATTACAGGTGGGACATCTTTATTTCAGACTTTATTTCAGACTTTTTCATTTTTCTGTTTGGATTACAGACTGCATCACACTTTTGTAATCAAGCAATACTTGAAAACCCTCTTACACTGTT
Organism: Protopterus annectens; assembly: GCF_019279795.1. Taxonomy (NCBI): domain Eukaryota; kingdom Metazoa; phylum Chordata; order Ceratodontiformes; family Protopteridae; genus Protopterus; species Protopterus annectens. Next base: position 676,769,691 of record NC_056735.1, read on the forward strand.
ACTTGCACATTTTATTACTTAGTGACTACACTGCACTCTTTTGCTAACTGTCATTCTTTTATATTTATTTACAGTTACAGGGATAGGATTACTGACCTGCCTGGTGGCGCAACCGTACCAGCCTATCGCCATAGGCTCTACGGTTTGCAGAACGGACACCTGCAGCTGTAATATAAATAAAGTAATATTGGAATACACATCTCCATAATATCAGCTAGGTTAATTTCTTACATAAATAATTACATGTAACTTACTCAGTAGTGGGGCGTTGGGCATTTGCCGGGCCTCCTGGATCCAACGGTTCAGTTGGTCCTGCTTCCATCTCTTGAGGTCCGCATGGTGGTGACGGACCTGCTCACCAGTCCTTGGTATCCCTGTGGCACTGGTAAGATCATGAGCCAACCGGTCCCACGCCTCAGCCCTATATGCGCACCACAGGACCTGGCCCTGCATGAGTTGGGCCTCATGATTGTGGACAATTAGCCAAACCATATATTTGGACTCTTCAACGCCCCACCTCTGTGCTCAAAAGCAACTACCCTCACCTACACCTGACATTCTGGCTGCAAGTTGGTTCTACATCCGGTTATGCTGTGTATTCCCGCCTATGGGGCTTATATATGCCGTTTTTCCCGCACTTATCTGTGATTGGCCATTTTGGAATTGTATCAGCTTCACAGAACCTGCTTTGTCATGCTCCTCTTTCTATTCATTCCTATATATTTGCTATTACTGCATTTCTAAGTGCAGCTGTCATGGCTTAGTGGTTCAGTACCTTGACTATGGTGCATGGTATCCTGGGTTTGAACCTGGCCACTGCTTTTTATATTTTATGACTGTCTACACAGGCTAGGAGGTGTGTCTGTGTAAAGGCAGTTTTGTTACAGCTTGCTCAACGTTGCACGCCGGTTAGCTTGTTGGCGCGGCGCGCAGCTCCGCGCAAACGGATCACGCTGGTTTACACTTCATTTGGCTGTCAGCACGCATATTACGCTCAGCTCAGCTAGGGGCACACAGTTTCAGCATGTTAAATCACTGCTCACCTACGGGCACTCATTTTACACCTGTTAAACCACTGCTCACCTACAGGCACTCATTTTGCACCTGTTTAACCACTGCTCACCTACGGGCAGATACACTCAACTTGTTAAACTGTAGCTCAGCTATAGGCACATCTGGCATTTTTTATTATTTTGTTATCTCACATTTCTTCAAAATAAATGGCCCATTTCATTACATTTTACATAAAATATAATTTTATATGTGTACATATATGTCAGGGACTTGTTTTGTGCCTATTTCACTAAAAATAAAAATTGATGTTGGGGGGGCTCGAACCATGACTGCCTGATCATCAGCTGATGTCTCTACCACTACGCTATTGCTTTTTGGCTTACTTTGCATATGTAGTTCTTATATGCTTTTCCACTGACTGCTAACTGTGGCTAAGCTACGGGCACGCCCGCACAAACGAGCGCACTCACGGGCAAACATCTTTACAATTTAAAAAAAAATTTCTAACATGTTCATTTATATATTTTATGTTCATAGTTTGTGGGGGCATGTGTTGTGTTGTGTTTATTCACATTTCCATGGACTCTGTCGTGGGGGTTTACTTTCGGGACTTTTACTCTTCTGGGGGCGTGTCCGTTTGCAGGGCTCGGCCTACGGACATGCCCCCTACTGTCTTCCACGGACCGTGTAAGCCTTAGGTGTGATTCAGCATGCCCTCATGCATATGCATGACATGCTGACGTCACACCGTTTAACTGCAGCCTCCGTGTAAGCCTTGTAACTCTTACACGGAGGCTTCATGAATCCTGCCTCTAGTGTTTCAATATATTGATAACAAATTGGTGCATATTAAGAACAGAAAGGATAAGAAGCTGCTCAGGGAAGACATTGAATATCATACCAGAACTGTGTATCCCAAGCCACCCTACACTGGTCAAGCCAAGCGGAACAATTGGGCAAGTTATGAGGAGGACCTTGACAACAATGATGAAGTACATCACAGTGAAGTCCCTTTAGAGGAGATACCCCTGAGAAGGCTGGAGAGGATAGCCAACCGGGAACACTGACCCATACAAGAACAAGGGAATTCCTACTGGACGAATTCAAAGGGTTGTTGGAACAAGAGTAACCGGGGTCACCCAGCCAAGAAGTGATAAACATCAATGACAGCTTTTTTCCTTCACACCAATTTACAGGTACGGTGAATATTACTTCTTTATTTGGTTTCAGTATTTACAATTTTTCAGACTTACACATAGGCCCTGACAACCTTTTCTGCAAAGGATTCAATTTTATATTAGCATTCCTGGCCAACATAGTGGACACCATACTTGACTTAAAACTTTTTACACATAAACTCAACTTTCATGTACTGTTTGGTGGATCTGATTGTTCTTTGAACGAGTTTAGAAGGAGGAGTTTGGCTACCCCCCCACTGCACCTTATCATACACATTTTTGAAAATTCTTGTGAGAAAGAAATTAGAGAACTATTTAATGGAAGAAACAGGAAGAAATTTTATAATCTTTCCAAGGCTCACAGGAATATTCTAAACAGTATTATTAACAACAAGAGCAACAGGTGCATAAAACCTGATAAGGAAGGTGTATTAGTTATTATGGACTTAATGGACTACACAAGTCAAATTTATAGATTGTTGAATGACGAGGAGGTTTATTGTATGGTTTTATCAACGAGATCAACATTGCTTACAGGGAAATCAAAGTGCTCTTGGATGAACTATTGTTATTTGATATTATATCAAAAGGCCTGTACAATTAGCTTTTAGTGCAAAAACCCACAATTCTGAAGATTTTTGGCATCCCAAAAAATTCATTCAAATGTGATTGATCCACCCTTATATCCTATTGTTGCTGCCAGTGGTTCAGTCACAGAGACAATAGCCAAGTTCATAGAGTACAAGTCGAAACACCTTGTTCAAGGTTTTCCACACATTGTCTGTGATTCCTGGGATCTTTTAGACAAACTTCAGAAAACTGGATCGTGGAGAGAATGTCTTCTTGTGATTTGTGACATCCAGAATTTATACACTGTGATTCTACATGAGGAAGGTCTGTTATGGTTCAGTGAATTGGTGACACAATATGGTTCTCTTACACTTTCAGCACCACACTGGTTTGTGATTTAATGGAGGTTGTATTCAACAATAATTTTTTGACCTTTGGTGAGGAATTTTGCAAACAGCTGAAAGGCATAGCTATGGGAGCAGCATGTGCCCCCACTTTTGCAAACATCGTCTTGCTGAGATGGGAACTTATAACTTTGTTCAAGCTTCCTTTATTCAAAAAATGTGTGGGGCATTTTTGTTACTTGGACGATTTGGCCAGGCACAGAGACACAACTGGATACATTTATGGATGGACTACAGTCTAGTACCACTTTTGTAGGATTTAACCACCGTGCTGACCCAGCTTAGATCCACTACTTGGACATCGAAATCAAGAAAGACCAGTATGGTGGTATGGACACACAGATTTACAGGAAACCCACATTCTGTAATTCTTTTTTGTCGTACACCAGCTGTCCCCCTTTCCATCAAAAGAAGGAGATTATGAAAAGCCAACTTATCAGGATTTCTCACCTGACATCTAATGATAACAACTGTTTAACACAGTTTGACACCCTCAAATTTATGTTTTTGGAAAGAGGGTAGCCTGAAACTTTTCCCGATAATCTTCAGAAAGATGTGTGTGAAGACAGAGACAATACATCCGCACCTATTATTAGGTACGGCCTTGATAATAGTAAGTCAAAAGACAAGACAAATGAAAGTAAGGATACTTTTGGCTGCACCAATATGGTTTTACATTACTCATTGGACTCTAAAGACATTCAAAAAGTGGTGCAGAGAAACTGGGCCATCTTACACTGTGATGAGGGACTCAAACAAAATCTTCCTGAATTCTCTTTATTCCTTTAAGAACAAGACTAACATAAAATGGCTTTTGGAGAAACCAATTGTTTCCAGACAAAGTGACTTTTGGACTAAATGTGGATGTTGTCATCAGTGCACTTCTATTGAAACCAGCTATGAAGGTGACTTAATAGAAAAAATTAGGGATTTGAACATCTGTGGTAAGTTCAATTGCTAATCAGAGAGGTTAATATACTTGGCAAAATTTATGTCATGCCCTGCGTTCTATATTGGTAAGACTAAAAATGCACTCAACAAAAGGATATACTAACACTATTATAGTATATCCAAAAAGGACATTTATTTTATTTTACATTTGTTAACCAGGGGTGTCTGACTGAGCCGAAAAGACCCTTTTTCAGCAGAGGCCTGGGGAGAAAAGCACCACATAGAAAAATTACACAAATTACAACAGACATGTTTTTACAGTGGTATGCTGCACATCAACAGTTACAGTGGAGAGAACAAACAAGAAAATATTAATTTAAAAGTAAAGGTAATTAATAGATTTGATGTGTACAGCTGAAATTTGGAACATAGGTAGAAAACATATATAGTACACAGGTACAATGCATACATTGTACACTAGCCAGTGTTTGTGAGTAAGAGTGAAAGCTATTTTCAAGTACTCTAGGTTTAGTATGTGTACCTTATCTGCTTTCACTAACCTGGGGAGCAGTCATGGCACTGCCAACTTTGCTTGAGATGTTGCCTAATGAGGTTTTTAAATGAGGCTTTGGACAATGTGTTTTGTATGCTAGTGGGGAGAGAGTTCCATATTTTAGCCACTGAACTACTATATAGTGTGTCTCCAAAACTACTGTAGCTGTTGGTGACTTCTAGTAGTAGTTTGCTTGATGATCAAAGAGGCCTTTTGGGTGAGTGATGCTGTACTAGTTTTTTGAGGGCAGGACACTTATTGGGGAGGTAATAGATAGAATGACAGAGGCAGAGCTGATTGTAGGTTAGGAGGTTGGGCAGTTCAAGACAGTGGAGCTGTCTCAAAGCAGTACAGTGATGAGTTCTATATGAGCAATTTGCAGCAAAGCAGGCAATTCTGTTATAGCAAGCTTCCATTTTGCTTAGTTCAATTTTGTTGAGATTAGTCAGAATGGGAGATGCATAGAGTAGGGTGCATAGAAGTTAGGAGCGAGCAATGGCTGATCTTGTGTTGTTGGTAAGAAATGGTTTGATACGGTAGAGTGATCCCAGTTTGGCATGTACTTTTTTAATAGTTAAGTTGAGATGACTATCAAATTTTAGGTGGGAGTCTATGGCTATTCCCAATAGCTTGGCCTGTGCCAATGGAACGATTGGAGTAGCATTTGTGGAGTAGATAGTGACTTGACTGTTATCAGTGTTTTTGTTAGAACTGGTTATAATCATAAGCTGAGTTTTCTTTGGATTGAGGATAAGGTGAGCTTTTGTAAGGTAGTTTTCAACGTCAGAGAATGCTAGCTGAGTTGTTTGCAGGAGGGTGGGAATGTTTTGTGCAGCACAGATTAAGGTAGTATCATCTGCATACTGAATGATAGATGCATGGTGTGGAGGTATGGAGGTCATTTGTGAAGATTGTGAATAGTAGTGGTCCTAAGATAGAACCCTGTTGGTCTCTTATACTTATGAGCAGCTGAGGAGAGAGAATTTTCCCATTTCATAGCTTGGTACCTGTCAGTTAAGTAGTTATGGAACCAGGTAAGAGTGGAATTTGATAGGTGATATTGATTTAGTTTGTTTAGCAGGATTTGGTGTGAGACTGTGTCAAATGCTTTGGACATATCCAAAAAAATAGTTGACCCTGCAAGCCTTTGTTTTTGAGACAGTTTACTGTGCCTGTGAAGCAGAGGAGGGCTGTAGTGGTACTATGGGCAGGTCTGAAACCATGTTGAGTAGGTGACAAGATGTTGCTGTCTAGGAGATATTTTACCACCTGGGTATGGATGCATTTTTTTAGGATTTTGGCCAGGGGGGGAGAGTAAAGCAATGGGTCTGTTTTTATTAAGTTCAGTGGAGGTCCCACCTTTATGTAGGGGTGTAACATAGGATTTTTTCCAGAGTTTGGGCACATAGTTTTCAACAATTGATCTGTTTATGAGAGTGGAGATTGGGATAGTAATAGCATCTGCTGTGAGTTTCAAGAAATAGCTGGGGAGTAGGTCAGCTGCTGTTGATGAGGTTTTTAGTTTGGAGAGCATGCTTTTGATTGAAATGGTGGAAACTGTTTTGTGGGTAAAGCTTGTATGTGTTATTTGTGTTGGGGGGTATAGTGAGGTTGGATCTGTCCTGTGATACTAAGGATAGAATTGAGTTCACAAAGTGGGAGTTGAATTGTGTTTCAATGGGAACTTTTGTGTCAGGGGTGGTTGGTTTGGGGGTAGCCTTTTGGGTGGGTTTTAGTAGCTGGTTTACATTTTTCAAGAATTTTTGGGGGTTGTGTTGGTATTTAGTTTGTAATGTTGTGTAGTAGGATTTTTTGTCCAGCCTAATGCATTTTTTGCACGGTTGCACAGTTCTTGGTACTTATTTAGTCTTTGTGTTTCTTTGGCTTTTTGATAATAAAGCCAGTGTCTCTGGACTTGATGATTTGTTTGGTTTCTTTAGTGAGCTAGGAGTTGTAGAGGTTCTAACCTTGATTTTGCACAATGGAGCGACAGTGTCTAGGAGTTGTAGAAATGTTTTGTTGAAATATGCTACAGCCTGGTCAAGTGGGAGGGTTTTAGGGGGGGTCCAGTCACAGTTACAGAGTAAAGTATTGAGGACCTCAGGAGAGACATTTTTTGTGTTTCTAGTGGATTTGTAGTTAGTGGCTTTGCATATGCTTGTTCTCCTACGTATAAGGTATATTATGTTGTGGTCACTTAAGGTGTCTGGGAGACTGCCTGTGTGGGGGTACAATGTGGGGTTGTTAGTTAGGTCCCAGTCAAGGATAGATTCCCTTTTAGATTTTTTATCACATCTAGTTGGATTTTGGACTAGCTATCGGTAGCCATGGAGATTTATTAGATTACTTGGTGGTTCTGATATACAAGTGAACCAATCTAGGTTGAAATCCCTCAGAATGAGGGTTTCTTGTGAGTATGTGGAAGAACACCAGGATAGAAAGTCTTCAAGGCTAGTAAGTCTATTACCAGGTGGAATATAGATCACAATTGTGGTGATGACCTTTTTAGGGTGAAGTTGAAGTTGTGAGATAAGTATGTCCCAATTATTGGGGGAGGGGTAGGAGTTTGGTAATTAATTACAGTTAATTTGGACTTATACAGTAAGGCAGTTCCACCCCCTTTACAAAGTGGTCTGTATTGTCTAATGATATTGTAGCCATTAGGGAGAAATTCTGAGTTAGCTATGTTTTTATTTAGCCAGGTTTCTGTTAAAACAACTATGTCTGGGGAGTAGTGTGCTATTGTAGCCTGGAATTCAGGTATTTTATTTTTGATACTTCTAGTATTAATATTTAGCATTAAAGGATGGTTGGATTTGCCCAAGTATGAAGATAGTGGGGGTGTTAGGTTCTGACATTTGTGCTGGAGCAGTTTGTGTTGGACAGGGTGGATTTGAGCCTAGGTTGGGGTGGATGTCCCCACTTATGGTGAGCCTGGTGTTAAAATAGTGATACAGATGTTGGAGTTTGGTGATGAGTGTGAGAAAGTATTGTGTTTTTTTGGAGTAGGAATGAGAGCATATGTGTTTAGTTCTGAATTGGTCTGTTATGTAGTTCTTGAACAATTGTGGACAGATATTATTATACTGTGCGGTGTCTGTATATGAGAGTGCATAATATAGTGTTATGCTACTACGTTTAGGGATATTGCTAGAGTGATAACTTGTGGAGTTATAAAGAATTAAGAGAATACAGACTAGACTTAGTTGTGTGATAGTCACGGTTATAAAGTTAAGTTGGTTCTAGGTGGAGGTGTGGATAGGAATTATAGGGTTGCACTATATGTGGATGGGTAAGTAGTGTGGGGTGATGTAATAATGCTAGCAGGAAATGAGAGTGGTTGGGAGTATTTTGTGGTGGAGCAAGTGGGTGTGGTGTAATGTGATCTGACTTGAAGTGCTGTGATTGGTGGAGGTGATGTGAGGTTGAGCTGTGGGTGTGGTTGTGATTACTATAAATGTAGAGGTAGTGGGCATGGAAGGGAATTGGGGGCAGGGCAGGGCAGGGGAGTGGAGAGAGCCCGAGCATTGGCGAGGGCGAACAGAGTGGGGCAGTGCCCACCAAGACAAGAGTAATGGGCAGGAAAAAGTAAGTGTTACTTTACAAATCTGAACACTTTAAACAAATTCCTGAGGTCTAATGGCTTACCAGCAAGCAGAATTCAATTGCTGAAGAGCACTTGTGCCCTGGTGGGAGACTAGTAATTTAAAGATGGCTCCATGCTCAGCAGGATTCTAATATAGACTTAGTATTGGGGAGGGGGATAGCACAAGGGGTGTAAACCAGGTGGAATGCAAAGAAACCAGCAAAACCAGAGGGGCAAACAGTGGAAATCTATCAGTGAAGGCCTCGGGGGAGGGGGTGACTAATAATTCAAACTCTACCTGTAAAGTGAAGGAGAGAAGAGACAGTAAAGTTTATTAAGTTTGGGAGTGTGTCTTCACATTGACTTGCTTATTAGTAGCCAGTTTGTGCACAGATTACAGTAGGGAGATACATTAGTGTCAAAGGAAAAATATACTTTAAAAATGATCAAAACACGGTAGATTCAGGTTAAGGCACTTTAGTCTTGCAGCAAGGAGACAAAAACGTGCTAATACAGAGTTTGTCTAACCAGAAACAGGAAATACTTTCATTTTTATACATTCTCAAATTAATCATGTCCTACCATGCTGACGTAACAGATTACCACCTTTTTCATCATCATCTGCTGACCATCTTTCCCATGAATTTCTGCTGATTTATCAATTTTTATGTGAAACTTCCTGAGGAAAACAACATGGCCTTGGTTACTCTCAGTTAGATACATGTTATGTTACATTCAAGATACTACGGCTAAATCAAGCACAATGCTAGCAGTTCATTTCTGTAATAATCCTTTGTCTACTTTATCTCTAAATTACTACAGCTGCAAAGGTTCCCATCCTCTGGACAGAGCTGTTTGTCTGAAATCATTACATTTATTTACATAAGGCATTGTTCATTCATTCACTTCTGACCTAGCAGATAAACACCTGCTTCTCAAGTACATTTCCACAAGGCATAAACAAGAATATTGCTGTGCTAGCAGTTACTAGGTCAGAGGGCAATTTGCAAGTTTCAGAAAGCATACTGCAGTTTTCAAAAAGCATCTTTTTCAGTCTCATATGAAACTCAATTTGTATAAAATACAGTGCATGAAAAATAGAATGAAAAGCGTATTAAAATACTTGATTATTAATTTGGCATTAAGCATACACACATTAATAAATATTTTTCTAACTTTTCCCTACTGTTAATACTTTTTATTCTATTTTCAAAAAAGAATAAACAGCTTCCTTCTTTTCCTAACCTCTTGCATTCAGGATTTGCAGTTAAAAAAGTCATTCAGTTTAAACTTTTATGAAAGTGTTTCGCATTCTAGCAGCTCTTCAAATTCAGTACTTTGATGCATAGTCTCAGATACGGATATATCTATGAATTCTTTAATTAATCTCTTCATGCAGGGGATTCCACAACAAATACAAGCTCCTATTAGGAGTAATCCTACCCCAATAGCAATCAATATGTTCATAAAAATGGAGCCCCACCCCCCCAAAGGCATTCTGGAAAAAGTCTGTCAGAGGGTTTGGGCCTGGCTTGGTCATGGCTGACACTTGCTGAATCACCTCAAGATGATCGTTAATCTCATGCTGATGGTCAGGAATAAACGCACAGCATTCTTCTTTGATCAAAGCGCAAGTTCCGCCTCTCGCCACTAGGGTGAAGTCAAGAGCCATTCGGTTTTGGAGCACTACAGTTCTCATGGCATTCGGTTCATCAGTTATCAGTTCAAGAGCAGAAAAAGTCGCATTACTCATTACTTCGAGAAGTTTGGACAGTTTTCGCAGCTGCCATATTGATTTAACTCCGCCATACATAGGTGATATACCTGCCCAGGATATAACAGCATCACTCAAGTCCATGTGCACAAGTTTGGTTCCCACATCACGATGGTCTTTCCAGCCTGCTTCAATTCGTCCCACTGGATTCTCAGGTTTCTTAACAGTCTTTTTGGTTATGTCTTGAGTATTTCGAATACTTTCCTGAGGCAAAGCTGCAGTGTGTCGGATGGCCGGAACCAGGTACCCCAAAAAACAACTGCCAGACCAATTCTCAGGTAACCATTTATATGCTTTTTTACCACACACAAAATAACAGTCTTCTACCTTAGTTATTACTTTGTTACGAAATGACTGCCCTGCATGAAACATTTTCCTATCTATTACAGATAACTGTTTAAAAAGTACAGGATTGCGTTGTACCTGATCAAGAGTCATATGCATAGATTTCAAAAATGAGTCATAATCTGTACTACAAGATCCACTCAAATCATTTGGTTTTCTATAACATTTATACTGTACTGTAACATTACACTTGCTCCATCCCACTTGGATGGTATCATTTTTATAGAAACATACAACTCCTTTTTGTGTCACAGGCAAATACAGTGCTACTTTATCATGTGCTTTAATAGCAACTGTGTCAAAAAACAGATTTTCCCAGGTCTCATTGACCCCTAGGGGGATAGCAGTCATTAATAAACCCCCGTATGCTGTTGGTATGGCCGTACAGACCCAGCAGTTCGAAACATTAAAAGTCTCTACGTACACACGTGTAATTGCCTAAGTGTTAAAGTTCAGATGCCAGTCTATGTTTGGTTCATTACGTCTAATCAGTTCAACCTTTATGGCAGGAAAAAGGAGTGTCCACAACAAAAAGAACAGTGTGATTAATATTGCAATAAAAACGATCATACAAGTTTTCTGAGGTTGCTCAATGTCTCTACTCACTCTGTACCTGGCCATTTTGTTCTTGTTGTGCAACAGTAACAAAGTTTTTGTCCAGTTCAAAGTTTTTAACCAGTTTACAGTGCATCAAATGAATCCAGGAAGCTCGCTCTGTGATCTTTACTGCAGTGGGTGTCAACAGTAGTACTTGGTACGGACCTTCCCACTTCGGAGAACTCCAATTCTTTCGCTTCACAATCTTCACCCAGACCCAGGTGCCTGGGGCTACTGGTGCTTCCAATTTCGGTTGCTCTTTATCTAAGAAACAGAATTTAACTGAAACAGTTTGTTATTCAAAAATCGCCTCATATACCCTGCAAGTGAACTGTCAGCCTCCTGCTCTGTAGACATGAGAGGTTTCCACTGAGGTGTATAATATGCCCTCCCAAACAAAGTTTCAAAAGGAGTTAATCCCTTTGCATTTGGAACAGTTCTCATACTCAACAGTGCTAAAGGCAAACAGTGCACCCAGTTTTTTCTGTGTCTCTGCTATCAACTTCCTAAGTTTGTTATTCAACACCCCATTATGCCTCTCTACTAACCCTGCAGACTGAGGGTGATAAGCGCAGTGGTTCTTTAACGATATCCCAAAATAGCGACTAAGTTGCTGAATCATTTGGTTCACAAAATGTGTTCCGTTATCACTATAAATCTTTTCTGGTATACCAAATCTGGGTATAATTTCTTTAACAAAGACCTTTGCAACAGTAGCTGCATCTGGATTTTTAGTTGGAAACGCTTCTACCCATTTGGAAAACATGTCTATAATAACAAGGCAATACCTCTTATTTTCACATTTATTCAATTCTATGAAATCCATACAAATAGTATGGAATGGATACGGTGGTGTAGGAAATTCCCTTGCTTAGGCTTCAACGCCCCTTGTGCATGATGCTTGTTACAAACATGGCATGCTGCACAAAAATTTTTTGTATAATTGCTAAATCCATAGGTTGTAAATACTCGATTCACTAACTGTACCATCCCCCCTGTTGAGACATGGCTCTGCCTATGGCTCAACAACGCTGCATATCTAAACAAATTAGATGGCAAAATCGGTTTCTTTTCCTTGGAGATGTACAGTCCCTTTTCGAGGATTGCTCCTCGTTTTATCCACTTTTGTTTTTCTATATTTGTAGTAAGTGTTTGCATTGTTTTTAACATTTCTAAATCTAAAGTCTCTGAGGGTTGTAATTCCTCACTCAAAAGAAAAGTTTCTGTGGCGGAAGCTGCCTGCTTCACAGCTGTATCAGCCCATGCATTACCTTTTGAAATCCTGTCCTGTTGTTTCGTATGAGCTATGCATTTGCAAATAGCTACTTTTTTAGGTAACTGAATTGAATCTAACAAGTCTAAAATAAATTGCGCATGATTGATCGGTTTACCAGTAGATGTTATCATTCCTCTATTTTTCCACTGTTGCGCAAAAACATGTACAGTAGAAAAAGCATACTGATTGTCAGTATAAATGTTCACTTTCTTACCTTTCGCTAAGGTACATGCCCTTGTCAAGGCAATCAATTCTGCCGCTTGTGCAGATAAGTTGTGTGGTAAAGATTTTGCCTCCAAAGTTTCAGTATCAGAAATGACTGCATACCCCACTAGGTTCTGTCCCGTAGGACCCCTCCTGCATGAGCCATCCACGTAGTATGTCACCTCGGCATCATCCAAGGGAACATCCGTAAGGTCCTGTCTAGGTAATGTCTTTTGCTCAATCTCCTAAAGACAGCAGTGTGGTTTGCCATCTGCAGGGGTTGGAAGCAAAGTTGACGGATTCAAAGTTGTGCATTGTTCAATTGTCATATGAGGTTGGCTCAACAGTATGGTCATACAGGAAAGATGCCTAGCTGGAGAAAGATATGCTACTTTTTCTTACAGTAAGATAATTGCGACTGCGTGAGGCACTCTCAACGTGAGAGGGTGGAATAGCACTACTGAGGCCGAAGCCTGCACTGCCATTGCAGCTGCAACTACTGCTTGTACACAGTGGGGCAGGGATTGCACCACTGGGTCTAATTGTGATGAATAGTAAGCTATGGGGCATTGTTTGTCCCCATGTTGCTGTGTCAATACTGATGTCATATAACCTTGCTTACAATCTACAGTTTGAATAAACTGCTTGTGATAGTTTGGTAATCCTAGAACTAAGGATGATGCTATCAGTTGTTTCAGCTTACAGAAAGCTGCTTCAGCTTCAGGTGTCCATTGTAATAAATCCTGTGCTGCCACCAGCTTTTTAAATATTAAATCAGCCAGTGGAGCAGATTCCAAAGCATAGTTCGGTATCCAACTCCGACAGAAATTAGTAGTTCCCAGGAAGGACATAATTTCCTTTTTGGTAGTTGGTCTAGGTGCTTGTAAAATTGCTGTTTTTCTATCTTCATCTAATATTCTACCTTCTTTGGATATTACATATCCCAAGTACTTAACTTGTTTTCTCCAAAGCTGTAGCTTGTCTTTGTTTACTTTGTGACCTTGAGTAGCTAAAAATTGTAATAAAGCTATCGTATCCTCTTTGCATTCTTGCTGGGTGGGGGCTGCCAGCAGAATGTCGTCTACATAAAGTAAAATCTGACTACCTTTCGGTGGGATAAATCCCGCCAGGTTGCTTGCCATTTCCTGTGCAAATATTGTTGGACTTTCACAATATCCCTGTGGTAATCTTGTATATGTGTACCGCTTTCCCTGAAATGTAAATGCAAACCAATATTGGCTGTATCGGTATTGAGAAAAATGCATTACTAATGTCTACCACTGAAAAATATTTTTGCTCTGACTTTAAATAATTCAATAAGGTGTGTGGATCTGGCACCATTGGTGCCCTGGGTATAACTGCGTTATTTACAGCTTGTAAGTCTTGGACCATACGCCATTCCCCGTTTGCTTTCCTGACAGGAAATAAAGGTGTGTTACATGGTGAATTAGGAGATTCTATTAAGACTCCTTCCTTAAGTAAGGCTGCTATGATAGGCTTAATTCCTATCTGCATCCTTTCTCAAGGGATACTGTCTTTTTTGGAGTCTAAATGCTGACTTTGGCGTTATGGTAACTGGTCCTGCTGTTCGTATAAGTCCTACATCTGATTTCCCTGCTGACCAGAGAATATCTGGTATGTCCTGCAACGCTTTTTCCTCTTCTTCCAATAAGAGTAATACTCAGCTATTCTCACTAGCCTGTGAGTGCACAGCTGGATGTGTCTGTGTAATCCAATTCAATTTCTGTTTCTGTACTCCTTGTTCGGAGAGCTCTAATTCTGTCTGCTTTTCCCACCTTGTGACTTTTTCACCTAAGTCTGCCCATTTTAAAGTTTTATTTTTAGTTAAACTAACATGTGGCAGTCAATTAGATTTGTAAAGTGCTAAAAATTCCTGGGGCAATGAACAGCTTGCTACACTGTTCCCCTCTGCATCCCAGTACAAATTTCGCAATACCAGCCTGTTTGCATGGTTCTGAAACAATTCCTGTTCATAATCTTTATCAGGTCCTGGTCTATTACAGTAATATAGAGTACAATGCAACAAATGCTGTTTGTCAATGTTGAGGGAGGGGGACTTGCTGATGGCTATGTTCATCAGTTCTTCGGTTACTGCCCCTGAACCAGTCGTAACTAAGTCCTGGCTTTACCAATAATATGTTTCACCCTCTGGTCGCACTACAAAAGTATCCATTTGTCGCTGTGCTTCCATACCCTGCATGGTTGGAACTATGGCTATGCCAAATATCTGCATCAAATCTCTACCCAAAAGATTTACTGGGCATTTTGCAGAAACTACAATTTTACTTTTCTGGGTCATTCCTGAAACGGGGTCTGTTATTGTTATGTCATGGAAGAGTGGCTCCCGATACAGCTGTCCATTGGCTGCTTTCACTAGTATATAATCTGGTGATTCTGTATCTTCCGGTAACTTGGAAGGGTGTATCAGGGTCCATGAAGCCCCTGAGTCACACAAAAATTTAACTTCCCTCCCCTCTACCAGAAGTGTCACTTCCGGTTTCGTGTCTGCTAAGTAAAGCTCTAAGCTCAAAAGAGCTAGGTCTAAAATTTCATCTTCTTCTATGTCTGTGAATTCATATACATCCTCTACTCCTTGTATCACATCCTCTACTCCTGCTAACATATTTGCACTTACTTTTCCCTGCTTTCTCTCTTCCAATGATTCCTGACTATCATATAGTCATTCCTCATCCTCCTTATTTTCTGTAGTCGCCTTCTTGTTTAACCTGCAATCCCTCGCTAAATGTCCTTTTTTCCCGCACTTAAAACATTCACCCTTTTTCTTTCTTTCTTCAAAATCTTCTGATCATTTGTCAGATTGTTTATTTCCCTGGGTATTTTTCTTACCCTTTTTCCCAGTTTGTACTACAAATACTTCTGACCTATCTTCTGCCGAAAATACTTGAGTTTTCTTTTCCTTTTTACTATTAAAATGTCTTTCTGCATGTCTAGCATATTCAAGTAATGGCTGTAGTCTACTTGTTCGATGATCTACCATATGCTTTGTAATAAAGCTACTAATGGGAGTTATACTACCCTTCAAGAATGCATTCTTTAACTGTTGTTCATATGAGGAATCTTGTGTCTGTTTTTTTGGTATCTGCATTCCGCAGTGATTATTAAAACACTCTAACAGTCTAGCATAATATCTATCAACTGTTTCACCTTCCTGTTGAATGCATTGATTAATGCAAGTCCAATCAGCCCTAGGCTTCCACTTTTCAGAGATTCGGTCTGTCAGACCTTTCACTCTGCCATCCAGTTCTGCATTAGTATGTGGGAGTGGTCTAAGTTATGCGTCACGAGGATTCCATTCGCCACTGATCATGTGCCAATCTGGACCCACAATTTGTCTAACTACTTTTTCTACTTCCTCTCCATTTAAATGGTAACTTAATCTCATACCCTGTAAGTCTTCTAAAAATTCTCTAAAATTCACTTTTGGGTGGGGAATTCCCTCCGTGGCTTTCCGGATATCTTCCGGTGTCCACGGTCTATAAACTAAAAGAGTCAGATCCTGTCCTGCCTGAGGATTCGGTACTTCTATGAGCGGACATATCTCCTCTTCACTCATAGCCTGTGATTTTCTATTTAATTCATTTAATTCAATCTCCCTCCTGAAGTCGCTTGTTCGAGACCTGGTCTCGATAGGATCCCTGACAAACGGTTGTGCTTTTGCAGGGACAGCTGGATATAGCAGAGGTGGATCAGCTCGTCCACTCGCTTCATATTCTGGTAACGAAAGCAGAGGGGGCGAAGGAGGGGCTGTTGCTATTACCAAGTTATTGTCTTCTTTGTCTAAGAACATTGTCTTTGAATTTTTAATTCTCTGCTCCCTGCGATTTGCTTCCTCAAGCCACCTATGCACCTGAGGGACTCCTAATTGTCTTTGCTTCTTTAGTTGACCTTTCGCGTCTATTTTTAACTGTTTTACAAGTTTCATAAGTGCAAGTTTATCTAAATTACCCTCGAATTTATACTTATCAACCCATTTGGTGTAATATTTAACATTATCGGCACACTGTAATTGCATATACTTTGCGTCTTCAGTTAGGGGTGTGTCCCGGGAACTTTTTGTGCCCTGATTTCCCATTGCTGTCTTAGCTAAGCTGTAAATTGTTACGTAACCCTTTCTATCACATGGTACCACAAATCTATACCTTTTCACAGTTTATCTAGAATAACTGCCTACCTATTCTGTTTCTCTGATCTATGACAAAAACAGTAACCCCTTTTTCTGTCCCTGATCTGCACATGCAAATCTTCCTGACAAAAAACAGTTCTGTACTTAGTCCCTGATCTTAAAACAGAAATAAGGTAATTCCTCCTTACCTGACCCTCCGTGAGTTGATCCACTGGATCGTTGACTCATCCTCCAATCCCAGATCAGAAACAGTGGCTGGCCTCTTTCGAACGACAATTCAGTCGGAGGTCTTTCAAAACAGAAGAGCTGATTTGGCCTCTTCTCCGTACGGATGCATCCTACCGGGCCCAATTCTGACCTAGGCCTAGAGCGAGAGGTACTTTCCGGTCCGAAGGACCAATCTGTCAAAGGAAAAATATACTTTAAAAATGATCAAAACACGGTAGGTTCAGGTTAAGGCACTTTAATCTTGCAGCAAGGAGACAAAAACGTGCTAATACAGAGTTTGTCTAACCAGAAACAGGAAATACTTTCATTTTTATACATTCTCAAATTAATCATGTCCTACCATGCTGACGTAACAGATTACCACCTTTTTCATCATCATCTGCTGACCATCTTTCCCATGAATTTCTGCTGATTTATCAATTTTTATGTGAAACTTCCTAAGGAAAACAACATGGCCTTGGTTACTCCCAGTTAGATACATGTTATGTTACGTTCAAGATACTACAGCTAAATCAAGCACAATGCTAGCAGTTCATTTCTCTAATAATCCTTTGTCTACTTTATCTCTAAATTACTACAGCTGCAGAGGTTCCCATCCTCTGGACAGAGCTATTTGTCTGAAATCATTACATTTATAACATAAGGCATTGTTCATTCATTCACTTCTGACCTAGCAGATAAACACCTGCTTCTCAAGTACATTTCCACAAGGCATAAACAAGAATATTGCTGTGCTAGCAGTTACTAGGTCAGAGGGCAACTTGCAAGTTTCAGAAAGCATACTGCAGTTTTCAAAAAGCATCTTTTTCCGTCTCATATGAAACTCAATTTGTATAAAACACAGTGCATGAAAAATAGAATGAAAAGCTATTAAAATACTTGATTATTAATTTGGCATTAAGCATACACACATTAATACATATTTTTCTAACAATTAGCAATGAGGGGGAATGTAGTATAGAGATGCCAGTTTGTGCATAGATTAGAGTAGGGAGATACATTGGCAATGAAAGGGAATGTAGTATAGAGATGCAAATAAACAGGTGGGGATCAAGTATACAAACTAAGGCAGAAAGCACTGAGAGGGCTGCTTGATGGTTAATTTAATCACAGAGATCTGAATTAAATGTATACTGTCTATTGGACAGTTAGGATTTCTGCACTAGCTGGGGGTGGGGGAACACAATGCTACAACAGTCAGTTTTATTAGCATGCTGAGAACTACTAAGAAACACTGCTAATGTTAAAGCTTCACTCTCATAACACATACATACAAGTAGAATGCCTGGGTGGACTGACCCTGCCCTTGAGGCTCAAAATGTATATGCTTGTTTAGTTCTGCAGTACTGATTCCTTCTTAGATTGTATGGGTGGGGTGGTAGCCGCATACTGCAGACTTGCTTGAGTGTGTTCCTGCTCTTGAGGCTCAAAATGTATATCCTTGTTTAGTTCTGCAGTACTGATTCCTTCTTAAATTGTATGGGTGGGGTGGTAGCCATAGACTGCAGAGTTGCTTGAGTATGCTCCTGCTCTTGAAGCTCAAAATGCATATCCTTGTTTAGTTCTGCAGTACTGATTCCTTCTTAGAGTGTATGGGTGGGGTGGTAGCTGCAGACTGCAGAGTTGCTTGAGTGTGCTAAGTAGAATGCCTGGGTGGACTGACCCTACTCTTGAGGCTCAAAATGTATATCCTTGTTTAGTTCTGCAGTACTGATTCCTTCTTAGATTGTATGGGTGGGATGGTAGCCGCAGACTGCAAAGTTGCTTGAGTGTGCTCAGTAAACAGACTTCCAATTGCTAAAGAGCACTTGTGTCCTGGTGGGAGACTAGTAAAGAAGAATGCTTTGACTAGGCATGCTTGTACATGCTCCAGTTTTAAGAAGTTCACTTTTTTGGGGCTTGAACAGGTGGAGGCAGGTGCCTTTGTTGGTGATTGGGAAAACAGACTTCTACATCGTGAGATGTATTGGCAGCTGGCTTTAGATGCAACAAATCCACCTGGACTGAATGACTATATTTTTATTGCTAGTGAACTTAAAAGAAACGCCAACATAGTTTTATGTCTTTCTGTAGTACTTTGACATTCTAAATTTGTTTTTAGCCATTTATCCTTGGTTTTATGTAGCAAGTTCTCCAAAGAGACAAAACCTGGAAAACTTACCATAAACACAAACAACCTGAAATACTCCTTAAATATAAGCAGTTAAGAAACCTAACCAAAAAAACAAATCATTAAAGACAAGAAGTCTTACTACATCCAACTTCAAGAAAACCATGCTAGAAACCCAAAACAATTCTGGAATTCCATCAATTCACTCCTCAGACCAGGTACTAAAAATAACCCCTGTCCAGACACCAGCAAAACCAACCCCGAAATTGCTTCTCTATTTAACTCCTTCTTCACCTCTACCATTGCTGAGCTAACTAAAACATTTCCCAACAATCACCTCTCCCCTGCCACTACTCAGTCTTCATTAAACTGTTCTTACCCCCCCTCTTTCAAACTGCAACCAGTATCTACCGACCAAATAAAGAAACTCCTTCAAAAACTAAAACCTTGCTCCAATGCCCCCGATAACATCCCATCTGCCTTCCTAAAAATTGCTTCTGACTCTATTGCTCTTCCTATCAGCATCCTAATTAATAGATCATTACTTGAATCCTCGTCCCTTACTATGCATGTAGCTTACATCCTACCCCTCCACAAAGGTGGCAAAAACTGTTCTGTCTCAAATTTCCGCCCTATAGCCATTCTCTCCCCTATATCCAAAATTCTAGAAAAATGTATCCACCTACAACTCCTGCCATTCCTTACTAAGCACCACCTTCTCTCTCCTACCCAACACGGTTTCCGCCCAGGTCATAGCACAAATACTGCCCTCCTCTCCTTTCTACACTCAGTCAACTCTGCCCGTGACTCCGGTAATTTAGTATCCACTGTCCTACTAGACTTATAGGTTCATAGGTTCATAGGTTCATACTAGGCTATCTGCCCTAGGGCATTTATAAGCCTAGCCAGAGTATGTTTGGCTTTCGCCACCCATTTTAAATTAATTTTGCTATGCCCTTTTTCGAGGTTAGTATACTGTGCCTCTGTCTAACAGTGACACAGAAGTGATACCCGGGGTAAACCTACGATCTCCCATCCACTCATCAAGATTCCTCTTGAAGAGAGTCAATGAGGGACTCTGCCTAACCTGGACTGGGATTTTATTCCATAGTGAAGGGAGCCTCTGGGTTATGAATCTGTCCCTCCAGCATGTCCTATTTATTTCAGTGCTGAGGTTCAAGTCTCTTGAGCGTGTAGCTCGATGGGATTTGGATTTTTTGAGGTGCAGCATGTCCCTTAATTCCGGGTTGGACATGGCCTTATACGTCAGGCACAGGTCACCTCTGAGCAGGCGGTATGCCACTGAGTAGAGATGGAGTTTCTTTAACCGGGCAGCATATGGCATCTGTTTCCGCCCTTTGATCCTCTTGGTGAGGTACTTTTGGGGTCTTTCCAGTTGCTGCAGGTGTTTGGTAAGGTACATCCCAAAAGGGGCATTGTACTCGATTATGGGCCTGATGAGGGATGAGTAAAGAGGCACGATGACCTCCCCTAAATCTAGATGTGAATCCCTTCATGATTAGGTGGGCTATATAAAATGTTTTTCTAACCACTTTGGCCACGTGGTTGTCAAATGAGAGATTGCTATCAACTTGGGTCCCCAGGTCCCTAATTACTTCTTCTGTACTTAATGGATTACCACCTATGTGGTAATTTGTGGGCACTTTGTTTTTGCCAAAGGGGATAACTATACACTTTTTGGCATTTAGCTTGAGGCCATGGCTCTGACACCAGTTGTCTGTTTCTATGAGGCCCTTTTGGAGGATGCTTGTGTTGGCTGGAGAGTCGATTATGGTGCCCAGTTTGCAGTCATCTGCGAACTTGGTCAGCCACAGTCCTTCCGTGTTGGCCTGTACCTCCGAGAAATATATACCAAACAAGAGAGGTCCCAGGACTGAGCCTTGTGGGACGCCACTTGTAACTGGTTTGGAGTCTGACATGTCTCCAGCAATTCTAACCATGTGGGTTCTGTCCTTGAGCCAGTTTGCAACCCATCTAGTGACATAGGGGTTTATATTTAAGCTGGTGAGCTTATCTATAATGCCCGAGTGGGGTATTGTATCAAGGCTTTGCAAGGTCCAGATAGGCTGTGTGGACCACCTTCCCTTCGTCAATGGCCTTGGTGACTGTTTCAAAGAAGTCAACCAGGTTTAAGAGGCAGGATCTGCCCTTAACAAAGCCAAACTGGGTAGGATCCAGTGTCTGTAGGTCCCCAATATCTTTATTTATGAGGTCCATGATGATCCTTTCCATAGCTTTGCAGACCAAGCTAGTCAGGCTTATGGGGCGATAGTTTCCAGGGTCCGTTGAGGCACCACCTTTGTGGAGAGGGACCACTGTTGCTGTACGCCACTCTTTGGGTACATATCCTGTAGTAAGGCTGAGATTGAACAGTAGTTTTATGTTTGGGTTTAGCTCTTCTTGGAGTTCATGTAGGACGCAGCCTGGGACACCGTCTGGTCCCATTGATGCTGTGTTTTTTGCTTTGGAGAGGGCGGCTCCCACCTGAGCATCTGAGATGTTAGGGGGGCAGCACTCTGCTGGGATAGATATTTGCCCTTTTGGTGGGGAGGGGGGGGTTTGCGCTGAACCTGTCAGCTAGGATGTTGGCAATGTCTGTGGGATCAGTGTATTTTTTGTCATTTTGGACTAATTCTGAGCATATCTGAGAATTCCCACCCAGGTTCCTAACATAACTAAAGAAAGCTTTGTGATTATCCTTAGTGTCCTGTGCAATTTTTCTCTCGAAGCTGGCCTTTGACAATTTTATGAGTGCCCTTAGTTTTTTGCTAATACTGATCAGAGATGCCTTCCCTTTTTGGGATTTTGCTCTATCATTTAGTAGCTTCCTCCTTCTATTGTATAGTTTGTTTATGGCTGGGGTCCACCAGACAGGTCATCTGCCTTTGGAGGATTGGGTCTTGGTTTTATTTGGGATTGCATGATCCATGCATTCCTGAAGGTGTTCATAGAATGCATTTATAAAGGATTCTGCGGTCTGGGCCGTATTTTCCACAGGCCCGGGGGCTTTGAAGGATTCCACCTCGGTTTTGAGGAGTGTAAAATTTGCTTTAGAGAAGTTTTTCACTGTGGTTTTCTGGGCAGGGGGTGAGGTCGGGATGTGAATATCCAGTGAGATCAGTTTATGGTCTGAGCTTACCAGTGAGGGATACACTTCTGGTCTGGAGCATAGAGTCCCCATGTTGGTGATGATCAGGTCCAGTATGTTTTCCCCTTTTGTGAGAGTGGTAACAAGTTGTTCCATAGCATTTGAGTTTATGAATTCTAGGAACCTTTGGGCAAGGGTGTTGGAGCTAGAGTAATGCTCCCAATTTATGTTTGGGTAGTTGAAGTCGCCCAATATAATGGTGTTCGGAGAGACCTTCATATTTTCCAGTGTTCTCAGGAAGGCCGAGTGGGGTTCCTGGGTTTGGGAGGGTGGTCTGTAGCAGGCTATAAACTGGAAGGCAGTTTTACCCACTGTTAGTTGCACATGGATAGTCTCTGATGCTTCGTGCTTTGCCACCAACCTGGAGGTGTGGGCATCTTTGATGAATATCAATACTCCCCCTCCTTTTGTGGTTCGGTCCAAGTTTTGGGGCTGAAAAGCATGGTATGAGGTATAACCTGGTAGTGCTGGGGTGCTCTCTGGAGTCCTGAACCAGGTTTCTGTTACTGCACAGATATCGATGTTCTCCATGCTAAGGAGAGTTTCGAAAAGTCGTGCATCTTGAGGTTTAGACTTCTAGCATTGAGTAGCATTACTCTTAGTTTCTTATCCCTTGTGATACCTATGGAGGTGGGTTTGTCTTTTGAGCCTTGCCTAAAAAGGCACTATGGGGTAGCAAGAGCCTTTGCCAATATCCGAAAGCCCAGGGGTGACAGGTGCAAGCCGTCCCTAGCAAAGCATTGTGGCTTGTCGTGCATATCATCCCAAGCTGACAGGCATTGGATCCCCTTTGAATGACACCAATACTTAAGCCAATTGTTGAAATTGATCATCTTGTCTTCATATTGTGGCATCATTCTTGGTGAGGGTAAGATGCTACTCAAGGTCAGGGTCATACCAGCCTGGGCTACATGCTCAGAGAGCTCCTCTATGTCTCTTTTCATGTAGTCCAGGGAGTGCGTCTCAGGTCATTCACACCAGCATGGACAATGACTGAGTCATATTTGTACTTGCCTTGGAGTGACCTGAGTGCTTGTGTTATGTGGCGGATCCTAGCGCCAGACAGGCTGTTCACCATGACCTTCTCCTTGTTCAGCCTGGTGAGCGGGACGTCAGTGTGCCTGACGATAGAGTCACCTATTACAAGTGTATCAGGTGTGTTGTTTAGCCTTAAGGGCTGTGACTGTTCGGCACACTGGCTTTGTGAGATATGTGTTGCACGTGTTTTGTTTTGGGGTAGCGGTTGCTTGGGTGTCTGCTTTGGAGGTCTCTGCTGCTTAGGCAGATCTTTATTTAGAGCCTCCGAGTATGTTTTTGTGTGATTATGTGTTTGGTTTGCTGTCGTGGTAGGTCTATGTGAGATTGGAATTGTAGTGAGTGTGGTTTCCTTCTCCTCCTGACTGGTTATGCCAGTACTGAGTTGAGAGAGCTTAGCCTCCAGTTTGGCTATATGGTTGCATCTCTCACATGTGTTGGAATTTGTTGGGAGGAGGAGAGGGTTGTCTGTGTACATGAGGCAGTTGTAACATTGCCTCAAGATTCCCATTATCACCAGCTGGACCAGAGAGGAGATTGACAACTGACCTTTGGACATGCTAGAATAATATTGGGAATTCCTTTATAATTGAAAACAAGGGCCAATGGGGAGTGAGGGTGTAGTGCTTTTAATTTTTAGTGCTGACTTATAATTGCTTTAGTGAGCAAGTGCCAGGTAACAAGTGCAATGTGTTACATGTAACTTAAATGCAAAAATGACAAACAGTAACTTTCTTTCAAGCAAAGCAAGGAAATAAGTACAGTAAGCAATGCAGATATCACTAGGGATCCACAGAAGCGCTGCGAAGCCGCGTTTTAGGTGGAATTAACGTTCCAGGGAAATAACAAGCATACAAACAAAGCTAGATTCAGCAGGCCTGGATCTAGTCTATGCTACAGCAAACAAGGTGTACCAATTTCAGTAAGATACAGTTCAAATATTCAGGCACTATAAACTTTTAACCAGAAATTCCCAGCTCAGAAGGGCAGAGTCCAGCCTCTCCTCCCACAAGAGTGCAGACCACGAACCTTCTTAATGTAAAATAACTGGCCTGAAGCCCAAGTGCTTAAACCAGAGCTAATACACTTTAAGAATAACAGACACTGAGCTCTCAATCAGCAGTTCCCAACTTAGAAGGATGAAAGCTACCTGTCCTGCCACCACAGTGCATGCCACAAACCTTCCTAATGTAGAACAACTGGTCTGAAGCCCAAGTGCTTAATCCAAAAGACTTAGAATGATAGCTACACTTTAACCAAGTTACTACCAAGCAGTAATAAATACAACTGAATACTTTAAATAATGCCTGGATTAGTGCTCAAGTTATACAAACAAAGCTAGCTTCAGCAGGCCTGGATCTAGTCTATGCTACAGCAAACAAGGTGTACCAATTTCAGTAAGAAGAAATTCAGATATGCATGCACTATAAGCCTTCAACCAGAAATTCCCAGCTCAGAAGGGCAGAGTCCAGCCTCTCCTCCCACAAGAGTGCAGACCACGAAACCCTCTTAATGTAAAATAACTGGCCTGAAAGCCCAAGTGCTTAAACCAGAATTAATATACTTTTAGAATAACAGACACTGAGCCCTCAATCAGCAGTTCCCAACTTAGAAGGATGTAAGCTACCTGTTCTGCCACTACAGTGCAGACCACAAACCCTCTCAATGTAAAACAACTGGTCTGAAGCCCAAGTGTTTAAACTAAAAGGCTTAGAATGAGTTACACCAAGCAGTAATAAATACAATTGAGAACGTTTAAGATGACGCAAAAGCAAAATAAAGTAGGAAGAAACACAAGCACAGTAAAAGCAGATTTTTTTTTTTTTTTTTTTTTTAGAAAAGTAGCAAAAGCAGTAGTAAATACAATTCTCATGCAGTGCAAGCTGGCACACTTGAATATGTAGCAATATTAGTCCACACACAGTTTGAAAAAATGTAATTAAATTAAAAAGTGCTAA
The DNA here is from genome assembly GCF_019279795.1 of Protopterus annectens. NCBI lineage: Eukaryota > Metazoa > Chordata > Ceratodontiformes > Protopteridae > Protopterus > Protopterus annectens. The sequence goes on from NC_056735.1 coordinate 676,794,748, forward strand.
AAGCAAGTGCAGAAAGGGTTTATTAGGTAGAATGCGGTAAAGAGATGTCCTGGGGGAGTGTCTTAGATCAAATCTTCAGTGGGGCGGGCACTTCAAAAGCCACCAAATTTAAACTACAACCAAGAATAGGGAGGTGGGGTGGGGGAACAGTTTCAACACAGATGTAAGGAATGTGCAAATTATAAAAAATATATATACTGTTTTCTATAGATTTGCAGAGCAGTAAGACACAGATATCAAGCAGAAAATTTAGCTCTATAATACAGAATAACACAGAAAATATACTCAGCTCTATAAACTTGAAGATAGTTCTGCAAGGCTGTCTCTCAAACTAAGGTTCCAGTTTGAATACAGGTTGTTAATTAATAGGAGACACAGCACTAGCTAAATTATATCAGCTGAAAGACAAGGCAGGAAATGAGGGGGTGGCGGAACAGTTTCAACACAGATGTAAGGAATGCGCAAATTATAAAAAAATATATATACTGTTTTCTATATATTTGCAGAGCAGTAAGACACAGATATCAATCAGACAATTTAGCTCTATAATACAGAATAACACAGAAAATATACTCAGCTCTATAAACTTGAAGATAGTTCTGTAAGGCTGTCTCTCAAACTAAGGTTCCAGTTTGAATACAGGTTGTTAATTAAAAGGAGACACAGCACTAGCTAAATTATATCAGCTGAAAGACAAGGCAGGAAATGAGGGGGGGTGGGGAACAGTTTCAACACAGATGTAAGGAATGTGCAAATTATAAAAAAATATATATACTGTTTTCTATAGATTTGCAGAGCAGTAAGACACAGATATCAATCAGACAATTTAGCTCTATAATACAGAATAACACAGAAAATATACTCAGCTCTATAAACTTGAAGATAGTTCTGTAAGGCTGTCTCTCAAACTAAGGTTCCAGTTTGAATACAGGTTGTTAATTAAAAGGAGACACAGCACTAGCTAAATTATATCAGCTGAAAGACAAGGCAGGAAATGAGGGGGGGTGGGGGAACAGTTTCAACACAGATGTAAGGAAGCCACACCAGACCGATGTCTCACAGGGTGATAGTAAACTCACAATAAGGCTCTGAAAGCAGATATGAAGCAAGAATCCAAAACGATACCAGTTTCAAATTTATTAACGTGGATATAACAAAACAAAAGTAACACACACGTTTTCGTCTTCAGAATGACTTCTTCAGATAACACATAACACAGAATGCCACTGTTTAAATATCCACCCATCTGAACCCAATCATTCAATTATTAATTAACTTTGATAATATCAAAACTAAATTACATTCAAACAAGTTTGTAGCCAAAGTTAAAACATTTAAAATGGTACATATAAATAGTTACTGAGTAGTATTACCCATTTTAAAAACATAAGACAAACATCTTTTTAAAAATTAAACAAAATGTCACTGTCACCAGTTTATACTAAAACCTGCTTTAAATACGCTTGGCTTTCAGTTTTAAGTAGGGCACTATGGAGATAGAATCATTTAACCCAGGCATTTTTGTAGCTTCCAATACAATTTGCCAAAATGTTTCCCTGTATGCTAGCCTGGCCTCCCATGGTCCACCCCTTATATCTTTAGGAACAGTTTCAATTACAAAGAACAAAAATTTTGCACCTTCACATATAATAGTATGTTTATATAATGCACTGGAAGTTTTAAATTTGGCTATGTCATACATATGTTCGTATATGCGTCTTTTGAATTGTCGTTCAGTCTTTCCGACATAAAACGCCAGACAATTTTGACATATAGCCAAATAAACTAACCCACTGGACATACAATTGTAATAACCAATAGCCTTAATGTCCCTGTTTCTGCTCTCCAAATAGAAATGGCTACCTATCATTACATACTTACAGGAGGAACAACACCCACACTTGTATGTACCTATTTTTGTTCTAGAAGTCTGCAAGGGATGCTCAGATTGACAATCATGGACATCCTGCTTCTAGCTTTACAGAATGGATGCTAGCAAAACCTAAATTTTCCTACGAGGATAACAGTAATGGCCGTACAGAAGAAAGACGTACCTTTCTGGAGACACAGCGCCTTTTTGAAAATGCGCTGTACCGATATAAGACCTTGGAACTGGACAACTTGTATCTAGCAGAGAATCTCAATAAAGGTACTGTACCTAAAGGTTTAAGGGTATTTAAATACCCCAACCAGGTTACTCCTGGTAGTGACTTTCATAAAGAATTGATCGAAGCCTTTGACCAATGTGGTTTCAGCATAATCAAAGCTATTATAAAGAAAAATAGTCTTGAACTTTCAAGACTGCAGCAAGACATTTCTCATTATTTTAAATGTATGTCTGATGATTTATTGTTTGATTCTGCTAAGTATTATGATATTAGGAGGGAAGTGGACATGCATTGCGAGACAGTTTTAAATCGAAAATATAAGAAATTAAGGAGGGACATTTTAGAATACCAGCAAGGGCGACAATATCCCAGTCCACCCTACAATAGATGGCACACACCTCATACTAATGAACAGCCCTACCACCAGAATAGTCCTCAACCCGTTGTCACAGATGTATTTAGGGAAGAAGTACTTCCTTTTGAAGAAATCAATGAAGGCAATATGGAAGGGGAACAAGCATTACGTAGATCTGAACGTATACGCCAGCAGGGACAACCACCTTTAGACAATATTCCCCCTTTAGACAGTGCCCCTCTGGAACGGAGGGGGAGGGGGGGTGGGGTACCTCTAGCATGGAAGAAAAACAGGAGGCAGGAATGGTAATATGTGAACAGCAGCTTACTATCCCCTTAGGGCAGTTTTCATTACACACCAAGGACAAATACAATATTTATAATTACAGTGACTTTTCAGTTACTGACACGTGTTTTCAACTATTTACCAAGGGATTCAAGTTCGTACCTAATAAGCGCAGTAATTTGATTCACGCTATCCTAGATTTGAAACTTTTATCGTAAACTCAATTTGGAAAATCTTTTAGGAACAGTATCAGGGACTCCTAGTTTGCATTTAAGGAAATCCAGCACTTTCAACCCCCCACTCCATCCCCAGCTTAAAACCTGGAACAAAGGATTGAGAACAGGTTTAGGAAAGAGCTGGGTTTAGATCGACTAACCAGTAATTTAACCTTGGATGAAAAATACTATTGGAAAATTGAGTAAGGACTCCAGTCTGAGGATTATGGAGCCGGACAAAGGTGGGGACGGTTATAATGGATAACCATTTTTATCAATCTAAGATGTACAATATTTTATATGATTGTGATAGATACACATCTGCTTCACTTAATGAAATAAACCTGTCCTACCACAAAATTGATTTGGCTATTCAGGATCTACTTGACCAGGAAGTGATAGAAATTGACACCTACACTTTCCTTGGTAATACTGACCCCAGGGTGCCTTCGATATTCGGGATACCGAAGATACACAAGAACCTTTTGGACCCTCCTTTGAGGCCCATTGTAGCAGCTCAGGGGTCCAAGACGCACAATATCTCCAAATATGTTGACTGGAAATTGAAGAAACTATGGGGAAGACAGGAATACATCCTCAAGGATTCATGGGCATTCCTGCGTAGTGTGACACCACATTTGTTTGAGAAGGAAATTATATTTTTAACCATTGATGTGGTTGACCTCTTTTCCTGTATTCCAAGTGATATAGGTTTGGAGTGGCTGGAGGAAGCTTTATGTGAGTGTCATCAGATAAACAACAATGATGTTCATGCCATTATTGAACTATTGGGGCTAGTATTGAAGAACAATTTCGTATATTTTGCTGGTGAATATTTTCATCAGATATCGGGGGTTTCCATGGGGGCAAATTGTGCCCCCACTTATGCAGACATTATTATGTATGTGTGGGAGAAAACGTTTATTTTAAACAGCCCGTTTTCCAGTAATTGGAGCTATTATTGTAGATTTCTCGACGATATATGTATTTTTTGGAACGGGTCTGAGGTTGAGATTGAGGAATTTATCCGATACATACATACCACTACGACGTTCTTAAAATTTACCCATCAAATCACACATGACAGTGTAAACTATCTAGATGTGACTCTTACGAAAGTGGGGGAGGGAGTTAAATCATGTATATACAGAAAACCCACCTTCTCGAATGGGTATTTACACTATACTAGTTCCCATCCACGCCCAAAAGAGGAATTGTCAAAGGACAGTATGTACGTGTTTCTCGAATGACTTCCCTAGACCAGGATTTTAGAGAACAATGTGAAATTTTAAGATCTTTATTCTTGGAAAGGGGATACCCACTTGAGATGGTAATGTCTATACAAAATGAGGTTATAGAAGCTCGTGATTCTAGATTTAGACCTATTCTGGGAACGAAAGACATGGACAAGGAGGGAGGCCACTCTTTGGGCACTACAGGGATGGCATCGGGTAACTTCACTTTCATCACTGATTTTTGTGGTAATGCAACACACATAAGAAACATTGTAGAGAAGGAGTGGCTTAAGTTCCAGGAATTAACAGATTTGAATACTTTCAAAGACAGGGAGGTTAAAACTATATTTAGAAGAGGATACAACATGAAGAGATATCCGGAACAATCTGAGCATCCCTTGCAGACTTCTAGAACAAAAATAGGTACATACAAGTGTAGGCGTTGTTCCTCCTGTAAGTATGTAATGATAGGTAGACATTTCTATTTGGAGAGCAGAAACAGGGACATTAAGGCTATTGGTTATTACAATTTTATGTCCAGTGGGTTAGTTTATTTGGCTATATGTCAAAATTGTCCGCTTTATGTCGGAAAGACTGAACGACAATTCAAAAGACGCATATACGAACATATGTATGACATAGCCAAATTTAAAACTTCCAGTGCATTATATAAACATACTATTATATGTGAAGGTGCAAAATTTTTGTTCTTTGTAATTGAAACTGTTCCTAAAGATATAAGGGGTGGACCATGGGAGGCCAGGCTAGCACACAGGGAAACATTTTGGCAAATTGTATTGGAAGCTACAAAAATGCCTGTGTTAAATGATTCTATCTCCATAGTGCCCTACTTAAAACTGAAAGCCAAGCGTATTTAAAGCAGGTTTTAGTATAATCTGGTGATAGCGATATTTTGTTTAATTTTAAAAAAATGTTTGTCTTATGTTTTTAAAATGGGTAATACTACTCAGTAACTATTTATATGTACCATTTTAAATGTTTTAACTTTGGCTACAAACTTGTTGGAATGCAATTTAGTTTTTGATATCATCAAAAGTTAATTAATAATTGAATGATTGGATTCAGATGGATGGATATTTAAACAGTGGCATTTTGTGTTGTGTGTTATCTGAAGAAGTCATTCTGAAGACGAAAACGTGTGTGTTACTTTTGTTTTGTTATATCCACGTTAATAAATTTGAAACTGGTATCGTTTTGGATTCTTGCTTCATATCTGCTTTCAGAGCCTTATTGTGAGTTTACTATCGCCCTGTGAGACATCGGTCTGGTGTGGCTGCTTTTCTTTGGTGGTATTGGTCTTTGCAGCACTTTCCTTGGATTCTTTGGTTATGGCAGCCAGTCCGGTCTCTTCCCATGGGTGGGAGAGACAGAGCAATTTACCTGTCCAGGGATCCAGGTCCGAAGGGGACGGATTCGCTCAACTCACGGGTCAACTAACTACACTTATCAACCTACTTACTCCGATTGGGCAAGGTATTCATCATATTATTTCTGAACAACGTAATATACTGGAGATCGTTACGCACTCCCAGGGGATTTCCCCTGCTAATATTGATTCTAATGGTATGTCCCGTCTCCAAGTGAACACTAAGCAAGTGATCCCTTGTGGTACTGACTTCAACAGCACGCCCGCTGTTTTGCGTGAGGCCGTATTGCCCCCCAATGCGGAAGTTCATAGTAGATCCGAACATGACAATCATGGACATCCTGCTTCTAGCTTTACAGAATGGATGCTAGCAAAACCTAAATTTTCCTATGAGGATAACAGTAATGGCCGTACAGAAGAAAGACGTACCTTTCTGGAGACACAGCGCCTTTTTGAAAACGCGCTGTACCGATATAAGACCTTGGAACTGGACAACTTGTATCTAGCAGAGAATCTCAATAAAGGTACTGTACCTAAAGGTTTAAGGGTATTTAAATACCCCAACCAGGTTACTCCTGGTAGTGACTTTCATAAAGAATTGATCGAAGCCTTTGACCAATGCGGTTTCAGCATAGTCAAAGCTATTATAAAGAAAAATAGTCTTGAACTTTCAAGACTGCAGCAAGACATTTCTCATTATTTTAAATGTATGTCTGATGATTTATTGTTTGATTCTGCTAAGTATTATGATATTAGGAGGGAAGTGGACATGCATTGTGAGACAGTTTTAAATCGAAAATATAAGAAATTAAGGAGGGACATTTTAGAATACCAGCAAGGGCGACAATATCCCAGTCCACCCTACAATAGATGGCACACACCTCATACTAATGAACAGCCCTACCACCAGAATAGTCCTCAACCCGTTGTCACAAATGTATTTAGGGAAGAAGTACTTCCTTTTGAAGAAATCAATGAAGGCAATATAGAAGGGGAACAAGCATTACGTAGATCTGAACGTATACGCCAGCAGGGACAACCACCTTTAGACAATATTCCCCCTTTAGACAGTGCCCCTCTGGAACGGAGGGGGAGGGGGGGTGGGTTACCTCCAGCATGGAAGAAGAACAGGAGGCAGGAATGGTAATACGTGAACAGCAGCTTACTATCCCCTTAGGGCAGTTTTCATTACACACCAAGGACAAATACAATATTTATAATTACAGTGACTTTTTAGTTACTGATACATGTTTCCAACTATTTACTAAGGGCTTCAAATTTGTACCCAACAAGCGTAGTAATTTGATTCATGCTATTTTAGATTTGAAACTTTTTATACGTAAACTCAATTTGGAAAATCTTTTAGGAACAGTATCAGGGACTCCTAGTTTGCATTTAAGGAAATCCAGCACTTTCAACCCCCCACTTCATCCCCAGCTTAAAAACCTGGAACAAAGGATTGAGAACAGGTTTAGGAAAGAGCTGGGTTTAGATCGATTAACCAGTAATTTAACCTTGGATGAAAAAATACTATTGGAAAAATTGAGTAAGGACTCCAGTCTGAGGATTATGGAGCCGGACAAAGGTGGGGGGACGGTTATAATGGATAACCATTTTTATCAATCTAAGATGTACAATATTTTATATGATTGTGATAGATACACATCTGCTTCACTTAATGAAATAAACCTGTCCTACCACAAAATTGATTTGGCTATTCAGGATTTACTTGACCAGGAAGTGATAGAAATTGACACCTACACTTTCCTTGCTAATACTGACCCCAGGGTGCCTTCGATATTCGGGATACCGAAGATACACAAGAACCTTTTGGACCCTCCTTTGAGGCCCATTGTAGCAGCTCAGGGGTCCAAGATGCACAATATCTCCAAATATGTTGATTGGAAATTGAAGGAACTATGGGGAAGACAGGAATACATCCTCAAGGATTCATGGGCATTCCTGCGTAGTGTGACACCACATTTGTTTGAGAAGGAAATTATATTTTTAACCATTGATGTGGTTGACCTCTTTTCCTGTATTCCAAGTGATATAGGTTTGGAGTGGCTGGAGGAAGCTTTATGTGAGTGTCATCAGATAAACAACAATGATGTTCATGCCATTATTGAACTATTGGGGCTAGTATTGAAGAACAATTTCGTATATTTTGCTGGTGAATATTTTCATCAGATATCGGGGGTTTCCATGGGGGCAAATTGTGCCCCCACTTATGCAGACATTATTATGTATGTGTGGGAGAAAACGTTTATTTTAAACAGCCCATTTTCCAGTAATTGGAGCTATTATTGTAGATTTCTCAACGATATATGTATTTTTTGGAACGGGTCTGAGGTTGAGATTGAGGAATTTATCCGATACATACATACCACTACGACGTTCTTAAAATTTACCCATCAAATCACACATGACAGTGTAAACTATCTAGATGTGACTCTTACGAAAGTGGGGGAGGGAGTTAAATCATGTATATACAGAAAACCCACCTTCTCGAATGGGTATTTACACTATACTAGTTCCCATCCACGCTTCCAAAAAAGAGGAATTGTCAAAGGGCAGTATGTACGTGTCTCCCGCATGACTTCCCTAGACCAGGATTTTAGAGAACAATGTGAAATTTTAAGATCTTTATTCTTGGAAAGGGGATACCCACTTGAGATGGTAATGTCTATACAAAATGAGGTTATAGAAGCTCGTGATTCTAGATTTAGACCTATTCTGGGAACGAAAGACATGGACAAGGAGGGAGGTCACTCTTTGGGCACTACAGGGATGGCATCTGGTAACTTCACTTTCATCACTGATTTTTGTGGTAATGCAACACACATAAGAAACATTGTAGAGAAGGAGTGGCTTATGTTCCAGGAATTAACAGATTTGAATACTTTCAAAGACAGGGAGGTTAAAACTATATTTAGAAGAGGATACAACATGAAGAGATATCCGGAACAATCTGAGCATCCCTTGCAGACTTCTAGAACAAAAATAGGTACATACAAGTGTGGGCGTTGTTCCTCCTGTAAGTATGTAATGATAGGTAGACATTTCTATTTGGAGAGCAGAAACAGGGACATTAAGGCTATTGGTTATTACAATTGTATGTCCAGTGGGTTAGTTTATTTGGCTATATGTCAAAATTGTCCGGCGTTTTATGTCGGAAAGACTGAACGACAATTCAAAAGACGCATATACGAACATATGTATGACATAGCCAAATTTAAAACTTCCAGTGCATTATATAAACATACTATTATATGTGAAGGTGCAAATTTTTTGTTCTTTGTAATTGAAACTGTTCCTAAAGATATAAGGGGTGGACCATGGGAGGCCAGGCTAGCACACAGGGAAACATTTTGGCAAATTGTATTGGAAGCTACAAAAATGCCTGGGTTAAATGATTCTATCTCCATAGTGCCCTACTTAAAACTGAAAGCCAAGCGTATTTAAAGCAGGTTTTAGTATAAACTGGTGACAGTGACATTTTGTTTAATTTTTAAAAAAATGTTTGTCTTATGTTTTTAAAATGGGTAATACTACTCAGTAACTATTTATATGTACCATTTTAAATGTTTTAACTTTGGCTACAAACTTGTTGGAATGCAATTTAGTTTTTGATATCATCAAAAGTTAATTAATAATTGAATGATTGGATTCAGATGGGTGGATATTTAAACAGTGGCATTTTGTGTTGTGTGTTATCTGAAGAAGTCATTCTGAAGACGAAAACGTGTGTGTTACTTTTGTTTTGTTATATCCACGTTAATAAATTTGAAACTGGTATCGTTTTGGATTCTTGCTTCATATCTGCTTTCAGAGCCTTATTGTGAGTTTACTATCGCCCTGTGAGACATCGGTCTGGTGTGGCTGCTTTTCTTTGGTGGTATTGGTCTTTGCAGCACTTTCCTTGGATTCTTTGGTTATGGCAGCCAGTCCGGTCTCTTCCCATGGGTGGGAGAGACAGAGCAATTTACCTGTCCAGGGATCCAGGTCCGAAGGGGACGGATTCGCTCAACTCACGGGTCAACTAACTACACTTATCAACCTACTTACTCCGATTGGGCAAGGTATTCATCATATTATTTCTGAACAACGTAATATACTGGAGATCGTTACGCACTCCCAGGGGATTTCCCCTGCTAATATTGATTCTAATGGTATGTCCCGTCTCCAAGTGAACACTAAGCAAGTGATCCCTTGTGGTACTGACTTCAACAGCACGCCCGCTGTTTTGCGTGAGGCCATATTGCCCCCCAATGCGGAAGTTCATAGTGGATCCGAACATGACAATCATGGACATCCTGCTTCTAGCTTTACAGAATGGATGCTAGCAAAACCTAAATTTTCCTACGAGGATAACAGTAATGGCCGTACAGAAGAAAGACGTACCTTTCTGGAGACACAGCGCCTTTTTGAAAACGCGCTGTACCGATATAAGACCTTGGAACTGGACAACTTGTATCTAGCAGAGAATCTCAATAAAGGTACTGTACCTAAAGGTTTAAGGGTATTTAAATACCCCAACCAGGTTACTCCTGGTAGTGACTTTCATAAAGAATTGATCGAAGCCTTTGACCAATGCGGTTTCAGCATAGTCAAAGCTATTATAAAGAAAAATAGTCTTGAACTTTCAAGACTGCAGCAAGACATTTCTCATTATTTTAAATGTATGTCTGATGATTTATTGTTTGATTCTGCTAAGTATTATGATATTAGGAGGGAAGTGGACATGCATTGTGAGACAGTTTTAAATCGAAAATATAAGAAATTAAGGAGGGACATTTTAGAATACCAGCAAGGGCGACAATATCCCAGTCCACCCTACAATAGATGACACACACCTCATACTAATGAACAGCCCTACCACCAGAATAGTCCTCAACCCGTTGTCACAAATGTATTTAGGGAAGAAGTACTTCCTTTTGAAGAAATCAATGAAGGCAATATGGAAGGGGAACAAGCATTACGTAGATCTGAACGTATACGCCAGCAGGGACAACCACCTTTAGACAATATTCCCCCTTTAGACAGTGCCCCTCTGGAACGGAGGGGGAGGGGGGTGGGTTACCTCCAGCATGGAAGAAGAACAGGAGGCAGGAATGGTAATACGTGAACAGCAGCTTACTATCCCCTTAGGGCAGTTTTCATTACACACCAAGGACAAATACAATATTTATAATTACAGTGACTTTTTAGTTACTGATACATGTTTCCAACTATTTACTAAGGGCTTCAAATTTGTACCCAACAAGCGTAGTCATTTGATTCATGCTATTTTAGATTTGAAACTTTTTATACGTAAACTCAATTTGGAAAATCTTTTAGGAACAGTATCAGGGACTCCTAGTTTGCATTTAAGGAAATCCAGCACTTTCAACCCCCCACTTCATCCCCAGCTTAAAAACCTGGAACAAAGGATTGAGAACAGGTTTAGGAAAGAGCTGGGTTTAGATCGATTAACCAGTAATTTAACCTTGGATGAAAAAATACTATTGGAAAAATTGAGTAAGGACTCCAGTCTGAGGATTATGGAGCCGGACAAAGGTGGGGGGACGGTTATAATGGATAACCATTTTTATCAATCTAAGATGTACAATATTTTATATGATTGTGATAGATACACATCTGCTTCACTTAATGAAATAAACCTGTCCTACCACAAAATTGATTTGGCTATTCAGGATCTACTTGACCAGGAAGTGATAGAAATTGACACCTACACTTTCCTTGCTAATACTGACCCCAGGGTGCCTTCGATATTCGGGATACCGAAGATACACAAGAACCTTTTGGACCCTCCTTTGAGGCCCATTGTAGCAGCTCAGGGGTCCAAGACGCACAATATCTCCAAATATGTTGATTGGAAATTGAAGGAACTATGGGGAAGACAGGAATACATCCTCAAGGATTCATGGGCATTCCTGCGTAGTGTGACACCACATTTGTTTGAGAAGGAAATTATATTTTTAACCATTGATGTGGTTGACCTCTTTTCCTGTATTCCAAGTGATATAGGTTTGGAGTGGCTGGAGGAAGCTTTATGTGAGTGTCATCAGATAAACAACAATGATGTTCATGCCATTATTGAACTATTGGGGCTAGTATTGAAGAACAATTTCGTATATTTTGCTGGTGAATATTTTCATCAGATATCGGGGGTTTCCATGGGGGCAAATTGTGCCTCATTTATGCAGACATTATTATGTATGTGTGGGAGAAAAAGTTTATTTTAAACAGCCCATTTTCCAGTAATTGGAGCTATTATTGTAGATTTCTCGACGATATATGTATTTTTTGGAACGGGTCTGAGGTTGAGATTGAGGAATTTATCCGATACATACATACCACTACGACGTTCTTAAAATTTACCCATCAAATCACACATGACAGTGTAAACTATCTAGATGTGACTCTTACGAAAGTGGGGGAGGGAGTTAAATCATGTATATACAGAAAACCCACCTTCTCGAATGGGTATTTACACTATACTAGTTCCCATCCACGCTTCCAAAAAAGAGGAATTGTCAAAGGGCAGTATGTACGTGTCTCCCACATGACTTCCCTAGACCAGGATTTTAGAGAACAATGTGAAATTTTAAGATCTTTATTCTTGGAAAGGGGATACCCACTTGAGATGGTAATGTCTATACAAAATGAGGTTATAGAAGCTCGTGATTCTAGATTTAGACCTATTCTGGGAACGAAAGACATGGACAAAGAGGGAGGCCACTCTTTGGGCACTACAGGGATGGCATCTGGTAACTTCACTTTCATCACTGATTTTTGTGGTAATGCAACACACATAAGAAACATTGTAGAGAAGGAGTGGCTTAAGTTCCAGGAATTAACAGATTTGAATACTTTCAAAGACAGGGAGGTTAAAACTATATTTAGAAGAGGATACAACATGAAGAGATATCTGGAACAATCTGAGCATCCCTTGCAGACTTCTAGAACAAAAATAGGTACATACAAGTGTGGGCGTTGTTCCTCCTGTAAGTATGTAATGATAGGTAGCCATTTCTATTTGGAGAGCAGAAACAGGGACATTAAGGCTATTGGTTATTACAATTGTATGTCCAGTGGGTTAGTTTATTTGGCTATATGTCAAAATTGTCCGGCGTTTTATGTCGGAAAGACTGAACGACAATTCAAAAGACGCATATACGAACATATGTATGACATAGCCAAATTTAAAACTTCCAGTGCATTATATAAACATACTATTATATGTGAAGGTGCAAAATTTTTGTTCTTTGTAATTGAAACTGTTCCTAAAGATATAAGGGGTGGACCATGGGAGGCCAGGCTAGCACACAGGGAAACATTTTGGCAAATTGTATTGGAAGCTACAAAAATGCCTGGGTTAAATGATTCTATCTCCATAGTGCCCTACTTAAAACTGAAAGCCAAGCGTATTTAAAGCAGGTTTTAGTATAAACTGGTGACAGTGACATTTTGTTTAATTTTTAAAAAAATGTTTTTCTTATGTTTTTAAAATGGGTAATACTACTCAGTAACTATTTATATGTACCATTTTAAATGTTTTAACTTTGGCTACAAACTTGTTGGAATGTAATTTAGTTTTGATATTATCAAAGTTAATTAATAATTGAATGATTGGATTCAGATGGGTGGATATTTAAACAGTGGCATTTTGTGTTGTGTGTTATCTGAAGAAGTCATTCTGAAGACGAAAACGTGTGTGTTACTTTTGTTTTGTTATATCCACGTTAATAAATTTGAAACTGGTATCGTTTTGGATTCTTGCTTCATATCTGCTTTCAGAGCCGTATTGTGAGTTTACTATCGCCCTGTGAGACATCGGTTTGGTGTGGCTGCTTTTCTTTGGTGGTATTGGTCTTTGCAGCACTTTCCTTGGATTCACAGATGTAAGGAATGTGCAAATTATAAAAAATATACTGTTTTCTATAGATTTGCAGAGCAGTAAGACACAGATATCAAGCAGACAATTTAGCTCTATAATACAGAATAACACAGAAAATATACTCAGTTCTATAAACTTGAAGATAGTTCTGTGAGGCTGTCTCTCAAACTAAGGTTCCAGTTTGAATACAGGTTGTTAATTAAAAGGAGACACAGCACTAGCTAAATTATATCAGCTGAAAGACAAGGCAGGAAATGACGGGGGCTGAGGGAACAGTGTCAACACAGATGTAAGGAATGTGCAAATCATAAAAAATATATATACTGTTTTCTATAGATTTGCAGAGCAGTAAGACACAGATATCAAGCAGACAATTTAGCTCTATAATACAGAATAAAACAGAAAATATACTCAGCTCTATAAACTTGAAGATAGTTCTGTAAGGCTGTTTCTCAAACTAAGGTTCCAGTTTGAATACAGGTTGTTAATTAAAAGGAGACACATCACTAGCTAAATTATATCAGCTGAAAGACAAGGCAGGAAATGAGGGGGTGGGGAACAGTTTCAACACAGATGTAAGGAATGTGCAAATTATAAAAATATATATACTGTTTTCTATAGATTTGCAGAGCAGTAAGACACAGATATCAAGCAGACAATTTAGCTCTATAATACAGAATAACACAGAAAATATACTCAGCTCTATAAACTTGAAGATAGTTCTGTAAGGCTGTCTCTCAAACTAAGGTTCCAGTTTGAATACAGGTTGTTAATTAAAAGGAGACACAGCACTAGCTAAATTATATCAGCTGAAAGACAAGGCAGGAAATGAGGGGGGTGGAGGAACAGTTTCAACACAGATGTAAGGAATGTGCAAATTATAAAAAAAATATATACTGTTTTCTATAGATTTGCAGAGCAGTAAGACACAGATATCAAGCAGACAATTTAGCTCTATAATACAGAATAACACAGAAAATATACTCAGCTCTATAAACTTGAAGATAGTTCTGTAAGGCTGTCTCTCAAACTAAGGTTCCAGTTTGAATACAGGTTGTTAATTAAAAGGAGACACAGCACTAGCTAAATTATATCAGCTGAAAGACAAGGCAGGAAATGAGGGGGGGGGCAACAGTTTCAACACAGATGTAAGGAATGTGCAAATTATAAAAAATATATATACTGTTTTCTATAGATTTGCAGAGCAGTAAGACACAGATATCAAGCAGACAATTTAGCTCTATAATACAGAATAACACAGAAAATATACTCAGCTCTATAAACTTGAAGATAGTTCTGTAAGGCTGTCTCTCAAACTAAGGTTCCAGTTTGAATACAGGTTGTTAATTAAAAGGAGACACAGCACTAGCTAAATTATATCAGCTGAAAGACAAGGCAGGAAATGAGGGGGGTGGGGGAACAGTTTCAACACAGATGTAAGGAATGTGCAAATTATAAAAAATATATATACTGTTTTCTATAGATTTGCAGAGCAGTAAGACACAGATATCAAGCAGACAATTTAGCTCTATAATACAGAATAACACAGAAAATATACTCAGCTCTATAAACTTGAAGATAGTTCTGTAAGGCTGTCTCTCAAACTAAGGTTCCAGTTTGAATACAGGTTGTTAATTAAAAGGAGACACAGCACTAGCTAAATTATATCAGCTGAAAGACAAGGCAGGAAATGAGGGGGTGGCGGAACAGTTTCAACACAGATGTAAGGAATGTGCAAATTATAAAAAATATATATACTGTTTTCTATAGATTTGCAGAGCAGTAAGACACAGATATCAAGCAGACAATTTAGCTCTATAATACAGAATAACACAGAAAATATACTCAGCTCTATAAACTTGAAGATAGTTCTGTAAGGCTGTCTCTCAAACTAAGGTTCCAGTTTGAATACAGGTTGTTAATTAAAAGGAGACACAGCACTAGCTAAATTATATCAGCTGAAAGACAAGGCAGGAAATGAGGGGGTGGGGGAACAGTTTCAACACAGATGTAAGGAATGTGCAAATTATAAAAAATATATATACTGTTTTCTATAGATTTGCAGAGCAGTAAGACACAGATATCAAGCAGACAATTTAGCTCTATAATACAGAATAACACAGAAAATATACTCAGCTCTATAAACTTGAAGATAGTTCTGTAAGTCTGTCTCTCAAACTAATGTTCCAGTTTGAATACAGGTTGTTAATTAAAAGGAGACACAGCACTAGCTAAATTATATCAGCTGAAAGCAAGGCCGGAAATGAGGGGGGGTGGGGGAACAGTTTCAACACAGATGTAAGGAATGTGCAAATTATAGAAAAATATATATACTGTTATGCAGAGCAGTAAGACACAGATATCAAGCAGACAATTTAGCTCTATAATACAGAATAACACAGAAAATATACTCAGCTCTATAAACTTGAAGATAGTTCTGTAAGGCTGTTTCTCAAACTAAGGTTCCAGTTTGAATACAGGTTGTTTGATACCATCTCTCACACCCACCTTCTAAATCACCTATCTAACCTCAACCTTTGCCCTGAATCCCTTTCCTGGTTCTCCAGCTACCTTTCTAACAGATCCCAAGCTGTAAAATGGGGCCAAGCCACCTCGACTTTTCTTCCGACCCCTACAGGAGTTCCTCAGGGTTCCATACTTGGCCCACTACTATTCAATATCTTCATAAATGATTTCTACAAAGCCATCCCTAACACAAAAATTGTACAATATGCTGACGACTCTACTTTGATATGCTCTGCCCCCAACCTAACAGACCTCCAAGCCCTAACTCAAAGTGCCTTCTCTACCACTGAAAACTGGATGTTACAAAATCACCTCTCCCTAAACGCCAACAAAACTAAAATACTCCTTTTCTCTCCATCTAAATCCTCCTCCCTTGACAAAAACTCATTTCAAATTTCCAGCCTCAATAACTCCTCCATCGAGATCGTACCCTCCACCAAACTTCTTGGTGTCACAATCGACGATCAACTAAAATTTAATTCCCACATCCTATTAACCATCAAAAAAACACATATAAAACTGGGTGTACTGTATAGAAACAATCACTTCCTCTCTCCTCATTCTAGACTAACCCTTGCTTCCACCTTCCTCCTTCCAACCCTCCTATACGGTGCCCCCCTGCTCACTAATCTCTCATCCTCTCTTACCACCAAACTAGAGTTATGCTATAACAAAGTCGCTAGATTTGCAACTAACGCCAAATCTTCTTCACATCACTGCTCCTCCCTTCACTCCCTTAACTGGCTTGAACTTCCCAATCAACTTAACCTCCTCCAACTCACCACATCCTTCAAGCTGTTTCAAAACCCCTCTAACTGCCCTGCTCTTTCTTACATTCTACTCCCCTATACCCCCCCTAGACCACTTAGATCTTCTCAACAAAACCTAATCACTGTTAATAAACCCCAGCGCCCTGCTGGCCAGCTTCTCTTATCCTTTACCCTTGCTAAAAAATGGAATGCCCTGCCTTTGTCACTTAGGAAATGTACCAACATAAATAACTTCAAAAACCAGCTTCATTCCTACATTTTTCAAAACAGAATTTGCAACTGCACTCTTCTGCCTATAAACCCTAAGCTTTCTACTCCATTCGCCCCAGACTAACCTCCTCCTACTCTGCTTCTTATTCCTTTCTAAAGTATTACACTTAATGAACAACATATTACACTTAGTGAACAACATAGTAAAACATGTATTACTCATGTGATGCCTTTCGTACCAAACTAAAAATTGAAATTGTTGTATTTCTTTCTGTTGTAACTACCTGTTTTTTTTTTAGTTATTCAGACTACCCATTAACTTTCCATGTTAATTGATTTCATTTTAGTAAACATAATATTTGAATTGCTGAAATTCCTTGTTTTGGAGCTTTTCTCCCCGGGCCTCCACTGAAAACGGGCTACTAATGCCCAGTGGACCCCCCGGTAATCAAACTGAAATAAATAAATAAATAAATAAATAAATAAACAAATAAATAAATAAGTGTTTTTTTGGTGTGTGTACACCTTTAAGAACTTTCCTGAGGTTTGTTCAGCTTGCCTATTGATTGACAGTTCCTGGGGGGTTTGGTTTTACTTTTCTGAGCTTTTAAATTCAGAGTTTAGAAAGTTTAATGGAGTTTTCATGATTCTGAAGAAGTTTATGTTTAGACGAAAGCACTTAACTGTGAATTTCAGTGGTTTTACCAATAAAAGATTATTTCTCTCCACAACAACTGTGAACTGGAGTGTTTTTTTGCCATTGTTGGATTACTTTGCTGTGGTCTTTGGCTTCCTGGTCAATTGTTTGTTCTTTGCTTGTATTTCTGTTCATGTTCCAGGGATTTCTTGGCTTTCTGTGGATTAATGTTGAATTTAGTTAACCTCATCTAATCAGGCTTCCTATAACCATGCCATTCCTTGATATTACACAAAAGAAGGAAAAAAGTATGCATGATTTTGCTTATACTGTTCAGTCAAACACATCATATCATCAAAATAAATGTTTATAAAAATAGACATTCTAGGGGTAGCATTATTTATCACTTGCTTTAATTTAAATAAAATAGTAAATATTTTTCATGTTGTCATGTTATAACATTCTTGCATATAAAATGAATTATGTGATGACATAGCAATGCATTGTTTAAAATGCTTCTGTCTGTGTTAATCTATCCTGTACCACCACTTACATCTGTACGTAAAACGTTTTACATTTTTAAAGCATGTAAGCAGAGGCAGTGATGATACTTCCTTACATCAGGAAGCTGATTCCAATTTATTTTACTTGTCAGTCATTCTTCGCCCTTCCCCTCTTCTGTTACTTTGCTCATCTCTGATGGCCAAACTCCACTCAGCAGAGGGTTCTATATCAGTTAATCGAAATCTTAATTGAGTGAATTGCTGTTTGTCAAACTGACTTAAGCAAAAGCTCAGTTAAGCAAACAATCTTTTAAGCAAATTTTTTCCCAGGGAAAGTAGTTGGTCATCGTCAGGAATTTGCCCTTTTCCCCACTGTAGCACGATCTCAGAGTTGGTATATTTAGTTGGGGGGGTGTAAAGCCCCAAACTTTGCAGAGTTTTAAATTTTGATTTGTTTGGTAAAGTCGATGAGTGGGCAACTAGTTTTTTTCCCTAAGCAAGTTTTCACTTGATCATTTGCTTACTTGAGCTTTCCCTTAATTGGGTTCGACAAGTACCGATTCACTCAATTAAGCTTTCGATTAAATGATAAATGATATAGACCCCAGCAGATATGTAGTAATCAGACACACCCACAAATACCACCTTCTGAGAGCTAGATACACCAAAATCTCACTAATTCAACTGTTCAGAACTCCTCCATGTGTCTTGAGCTCCATTATAATTTTGATGGAAAGCCAGTGGGGAAATTATTTCTCTTTAGTCAGTACTCTAGCATCTTGAGCCATTCCTTTTAAACTAAAACAATTTTCAAACTTCACTGAAGGTTTCACAATAATCATCCATATTAAACCTATTAAACTTAACTAGCAAAAAAAAGTAAGATGATGTGCCTTCAATGCATCCAGTTTATTTGCACTAACTTGTTTCACTGAAGTAAAAAAAAGAAATGTGAAAAATGTAACAACACTCACTAGATTTTCAGAAATGTTAACTTATTTAAAGTTACAATGAGATAAAACAAAACAATGTTTGACTTAAGTACATAGGTGGCTGCTATTTCTAATCTGTTAAACATTTATAAAAGTTAATGAATCTAAAATTTTGTCTTTAATATAGGGTTGCCACCTTTTCAAATGGCCAAAGTGGGACATTTTCGGGACAAACATCAGATTTTACAGGCCGACACATACCCACGGTCAGTACAAAGGATAGAACTTAACTTTTTTGCCTAAATAATAGCTTATTCTTGTAGCATTTTAGTTGCTTATTCTGTTTCTTATAACATTTAGGTATTTTTGATACAGAATAACTGTTTTATGCAACTATTACACACAATATAGGACATAATTATGTCCTACAATCTCAGGGCATTTGCCATTTTAATTATTTTTTGTCAGGACACAACTGCCCAAAGAGGGACTGTCCCTCGCAAAGTGGGACAGGTGGTAACCCTACTTTAATACCTATAAAGAGAATAAAAGCCTTCCACTTGGATAAATACCATTTCAGATGTATATAACAGTACCTTTAAATGAACAAAAATGCTTCTAAAAGTGTCATGATGGTGTATGATACATGCTATACCTATTTCACCTGTAATGCATCATCCAAGATAAACAGGCCATAGAAGAAAGTAAGGGAAGTGAAAGAACTCAAGTCATTTGCTCTTTGTTTTTGTTAAAGTGATCATTTGTTTCCATCCATTCCTCTTAGCCTGTCTCTTCAGGATGATGCATTACATTTCTGCTGTTTTCTTCAAAATGTTTTAGGATTTCACGTATCATACTGCATTTTACAGTGTATTGAATGTGTTTGCTCTCATCCGTTAAAAAAGGATTAATCCTGATTGGAAAGAGAATATGTGTTGTAATACCCCTTTTTTTATTTGTTTTAAAAATGTAAGGCAAGTATTTCTTTTTTTTACAATTTTTTGAAGAATAATCATGATCAAATGTTATATTATTTTGTTCTGTTTTATGGTAGGACTAGACTATAAAGTTCCCAATACCAGTTTCTTCTCCAAGTAAGAAATGAACTTAACAACAATCAGTCTTGGCGAATTTCCTTTGGAAATAAATGTTTAGTCAAGGATCTGAGAGCTGATTTGATGCTGTATGAAAAATCTTCTGCTAAATTTAACATTTTTGGAAGCCATGAATTAAAAAATAATCATGTTCTCTGCCCTCCTGTTTTCTCTTGTAAATCATAAATCCTTCTCATTTCTTGATTTTCCAGATCATTTTTTTCCCTCCAATAACCAGTTGTGTTTGCTTTATTAAAACTTCAGCCTGATGTTCCTCCTTTTAAAGCCTCCCTTCTGTATTATTCATTGCATTTCCTATATTATCTGCGAGTCCTGTTTTTGAATTATTTCTAAGTAATCCTGTTTGTTTGCAGCAGTTCTCTTTTACAGAACCAATCTTGTTATTCAACTTATCCATTTTAAAAGATACTTCTTGTACTGAGACAGTAAAATTTTGTATATCTTTTTGCAAGTGGAAGTTTGTAGGTGATTCATTTTGCAGAAGTTTAGTCTGTAGATCATTAATCGTGTCCCCTTTATTTTCTTATGTTGTTGAAGAATTTGATAGAAAAAACTTTTTTACTTATCTTTTTCTCAAATAAATCTGTACAAGGAATACTTTTAACCAAAACATGTTATAATAGGGTCATAGGTTCGTAGGTGTTTACTAGGCTAACAAACACAAGGGTCTTTTTACATCTAGCCATGCATCCCAAATCTCTGATAAATTCTTGTACCCTTGATAAGTGTAAGCAGTAGCTTTGGAGATAAAATATTTAAAATTAGGGGTCTAGAATTTGATCCATTTACATGTTGCCTGTGTCCATTGGAGATATAGGTGGCAAACCAGGGATGAATTTCCTGTGCCCATCTAATTGTCCAAGTTACAGTCGAATTGGTTTAGGGAGGAACTCTGCTTCACATGGATCGGGAGCCTGTTCCAGAGAAGGGGTAGTCTCTGGGATACATACCTGTCTCTTCAGCAAGTCTTATTTATATCACAGGCAAGGTTTAAGTCTTTAGAATGGGCAATTCTGGTGCTATTTGTTTTGCAGAAATACAGGTGCTCCATCAAACTGGGTTCTGACAATGACTTGTATACCAGGCATAGAGCTCCCCTCAACAGCCTGTAGAAGACAGAATACAGGGAAAGGGCCTTGGGGCAGTCTACATAGGACATGCTACTTGCACCCTGTATTCTTTTAGTAAGGAACCTCTGTGGACATTCCAGTTTTGGGATATATCTGGTTAGGTACATACCAAAGGGGCCATTATACTCAATGATAGGTCTGATGAATGCTGGATAAAGTGGAACAATGACTGAATAAAGTGGACCTAGATGCCATATCTTTGTTTAAAAGTTGTGCAATATAAAATGATTTCCTCACTACTGTAGACATGTGATGGTCAACAGCGAGGCTACTGTTTATGTGTGTCCCAAGTCCCCGACTACTGGGACAGCTCTTAGGGATGTGTTGTCAATATGATAGTTACCAGGGGAGGATGACTTTCTGAAGGATACTATTATGTATTTTTTGGCATTTAGTTTTAGTCCATGGCTCTGACACCAGTTGTTTGTCTGTGTCAGCCCTTTCTGGAGAACACTTATGTTGGTGTGTGGGATTCAATGACAGCTCCACATTTACAGTCATCTGCAAATTTAGTCAGCCAGAGGCCATTGACATTGGCCTTGACTTCAGAGAAGTAAATGCCAAAAAGAAGCAATCCCAGGACAAATCTCTGAGGTACTCCGCTTGTGACTGTCCTCTTTGTAGAGGTGGCCTCTCCAATTCTAGCTTCCTGGGACCTCTCTATAAGCCAGTTGGCTATCCACCGGGTGGCATAAGGGTTTGTACCTAACCTCTTGAGTTTGTCAAGAATGCTTGAGTGAGATAGTGTGACAAATGCCTTAGCTAGGTCAAGCTAGGCAGTGTGAACCATTTTGCCCTCATCCATGATTTTGGTGACCTTCTCAAAGAAGTCCACCAGGTTGAAAAGGCATGACCTGCCTTTGACGAAACCAAGTTGGGTTAAAACAGTAATATGCAGAACAGTTCTTATCAAAATTGGTTAAAAAAACTAAAGAAGAATTTTAGAGTGCTGCTAACTAGGTGCCATCTTGGTCCCACCCCCTCCAACTTATAATATTTGTCTGTAAACCAAAATACCAAGACAGCATTTCTACAGTGAAACAAATAAATCAGAAAATATAAATAGTTTAGCCCATCCCATGTAAATGTTTCAGTTGTTTGTTAACACTTCTGTAAGTCTTTCTAATAGCAACATAATTTACTTTTTTACTTATGAAGACGAAAATGTTGTATGTTGCTTCACATAGATAATTTTTAATTTGTTAACATTTTATTCCTACATTCATGATTAAATAGTAGTGTGCTGCATCCCCTCCTTCCTCAACTTATCTGTTTTTATAGTAAGCTGCCCTGCTCCTATGTCTACATGCAAATACCCCTCAATGAGATTTCTTATCTTGTAAAATCAGTTTCAGTTGTCTGAATGTGGTATTTATGGCACTTGTGAAAGTAACATCATTTTATTAAAAGTATTCTACATTATTTCCCTGTATTCCACATCTTCTTTGTGCATGTCTTGATCCCACACTTGTGTTTGAACAGGAGAATGCAACCTTTCCTATGCCGATTTTTATTTACTTGGAAACTGTCCTTCTGCTACATCTTTATGATATTTGTAATCGTGTAAAACAAAAGGAAATATTTATGTTGCCTGTATTTGGCTATTAACATTAACAATACCAGATATCAAAGAATGAATGACTGATATAGTCCACTGCACTTTCTTGCAAAAGTATTTAAATAATCACTATGTTTCAAACTCAATCTGCAGTTAGCCAATTTCTTATTATCCATAAAAATATTTTGTTTTATTTTACATAAAATAACACGGCCGTGTGATATCAGTCTGGTAGCATAGCAATTCTTCACACAGGTCTGGTCATCTCATAAATTATGACAGTAAAGTAAAACAGCATGGTTATGTTTCTACAGAGAAACAAACTGCAAAGCAAGAATGTTTCAGTCACTGAGCACTAAGAAATTTTCAAAACATTGTTTCTATTGAAATAATCAATGTTTCTTGAAATGCAATATTAACAGAGAAACAACAATCTTTCCACAAAGAATATTCTTTACTGTCCAGTGGCTATGTTTACTGGACAACACAGTTAATACTACAAATAGATATTAATGTGGAAAACTGGATTAACACAGGGAGAATTACTAAGCCTTCAACTCCCAGTTTAAATGATGAGAAATGTGTGTGTGTGTGTGTGTGTGTGTGTGTGAGTGTGTTTGTGTATGTGTGCACATGAAGGGCTGCCATATCTCTCAGCTGTCCCTAGGCTAACAAGCAGTGGGTGTAATAATGGGGGGATGCTAGACACCAAGGAAATGTTTTTAATGTTATTGAAATCACTGTAAAAGTTAACAGAACAACAACAAATAAGAATTAAGAAGTATGAAACTCTAATGTATGGCATTATTGACTGATTAGAAGGGACAGGTCAGTGCGAGAGGCAGAATTATGGATGGCCAATGACAACAGGGATAGTTCAGAGGTATGGAAAGGTGTCCATGTGTATATGTATATGTATGTGTGTGTGTGTGTGTGTGTGTGTGTGTGTGTGTGTGTGTGTGTGTGTGTGTGTGTGTGTGTGTGTGTGTGTGTGTGTGTGTGTGTGTGTGTGTGTGTATGTGTGTGTGTGTGTGTGGGGACTGAATGAGGGTTTGCCTGTGCTAAAAGAATGCATTGGC
The DNA here is from genome assembly GCF_019279795.1 of Protopterus annectens. NCBI lineage: Eukaryota > Metazoa > Chordata > Ceratodontiformes > Protopteridae > Protopterus > Protopterus annectens. The sequence continues at coordinate 676,818,696 of NC_056735.1, forward strand.
CACCAACAGTAATTAACAGAAGGGTAGCAGAAAAGGGTGTGTTAGCACTTGTGGAAGTTGCTAAGTTATTCGGTGATCATGCTGAAAAGCCCTTTTTACTGCAGCCTTATCACTCACGACCAGGCTTGATTTTGAATCCTGGCATAGGTCTGAGTGGGGGTGACAATGAAACAACTTTAAACTGCTTAAATATCATTTGGCAGACTTTATGGACAGCAAATAAGAAGCTAGGAATTAAGGATGCTTTTAATTATAAGTGCAAATTAAAAAAAGGAACCATTAGAATATTAGATGTCTTTTTGCCTTTCAAGGTTAAATACTGTTTATATATTATCAGTTAGCTGTGTATCATGTGATTTGTTCTTGATTATTATTTACACAATGGTAGTGCTATGTGAAGGTCCAATTGTTCAGGGAATAAAAGCACTAATACCTCCATTGTTGACTTTTTTAATAAGAGGAAAGTTTTCCATTTTCACTGTAGTATGGAATACTTCTCCAGAACTGCTAATGTGACGCAAAAGATTTTTTTTTGGATCATGCAGAACAGTAGGGCAGGTATAACTGTATGACCAAATAGCTGAATAGCAGTAAAGTTATACAGGATACAAATGTGATCTTCATGTAGAAGTATCTGAACTCCAACTACTAATAGAAAAGTGCATACCATTATGGTACTAAGCATAAGTTCAACAAATGAATGATTGACACTCAGTAATCTGTGTAATTTGTATGAAAAAATCTAGATTGTGGCATCACAGAGAAATCCCTTCACTTTGAGATTCAGCAGTCTCAATAGATAACACATATAAGTACATGTTTAAGGGGATACAGTTCCCTATTCTGGAAGAAGAGGCGGCAGAACCCCATGCAAAAATTTTTAAACAAGATAAAAGTGAGGTTTTATTGTTACTATACAACCTCTCATGTTAAACTTTTGTTATGGAGCCTTCTACTATTGCACAGTTGCATAGTGATTTCACAATAGTGCATGTATAATTAGGGTTCAGAGTGGATTGAAAAGTTATCTCCAGAAAATGGCTAAATGCTAGTAGCACACCTCCAACCACATTACGTAATTCCACTATAATGTCTCATAGCCTACAGACCTCCATGCCAACATCTCAGCTATAGCCCTCACATTGGATAGCCTACTTAAGGATCTCTATGATAATGTTGTATATAAATGTATGTATATTTGTTTCTGTAATCTCTGATTTTTATTTTCATTTTTTTTACTTTTGTTTGTCCTTCTAATTGTCAAATTGTAATACCCTTCTGCAATATTCTGTTGCAGGGTGAGACTGAAGTTGCTCTTGTGTGATCGATTCAATGCTATACTCTGGTTAACAAATTCAAGTAAACAAATAAAGAAAACTGACATTTTCTACAAGTAAAGTTTTAGATAGGAATTCTGAATGTTTTGCTATAACTGTTGTCTTAATCTTTCATCTGATTGAAATAAAACTTGGCTGCTATGTTTTACATTAAAACATATCTGTATAACAACAATGCTCATGTGACCCATTTAATTCCCATAAATTACATAAATTTAGGGCTGAAAACTACAAAAAAGACAGAAAGAAAAGAAGCTTTAATATGTTTAACTACAGTGATTAAATTTGCATCTATTTTCTTGATAATGCCTCCTAAGATAATTATTAGCAAAATAGAAAAGACCTGTAAGCCAGGAAATGCCACATCTGAGTGCTGGTTTGTTGAGATTAACATACATTACAATCATGATGTTCTGTTTCTGTAGCCAACATTGCAGTTATGACTTTATGATTACCTGCTAATGCATATAAAGGGTGGGTTTGCCTGGTAATCTGAACTGATTCTCTATTACCAGTATTTCAGAAGTTCTGGCTGATTAAACCAGTAATTCAGAATGAAATAAAGATAAAAACATCAATACACCCACACACACACACACACACACACACACACACACACACACACGCACACGCACACGCGCACACACACACACACACACACACACACACACACACACACACACACACACACACACACACACACACACACACAATCACTTGCTTGCATTTATGTGATGGTGTAGTGGAATATTTGTGTCCAAGAATACCTGGTACATACTCTGTATCTCCAAAGGATGCTGTTTAGCTCATGCACAATGCATTCATTTTTTGGCTTTGTGCCTCCAAGTTTCCTGAGAATTTTGTCATTATTTAATAGCCTGAAGTCACTACATCTGACCTTGATATTGCAGGATCTCTGCCACAAGACCCTACACCTACAAGTTTACTGAGAATGTTCAAAAGATAAAATACTCCAAACTGCCACGACTGAGTAATGCGAAAAATATTTATTAACAAAAAGGTGAGCGTGTTAGCGGTAAATTAACACTTCTTCTTCAGACCAAAGATACAAACTTGAAGCACATATTTAAAATGGATACAAACCAATCAAATGTTCAAACTAAATCACATGTTATCTAATATAAAATGGAAATAAGAAGAATTATAAAACACCTATAAGAATAAAGTACCAGACCAGATCTCTTGAGGTCAATGTAAGAATAACCAGTCAAAAAAAAGTAAATGAAAAATACACTTGCCCTCCATGACAAAAAAAAAATGTGGAGTACTGCCTAGAAGACAGAAGGGAATACTCCATATGTAAATGCCTCACATTGGATAAAACTTTAAAATAGGAGAGGCTGTTGGTTAGGCAGCGCTCAATCACTAATAACTTCTTAAAACAGGTGCTTGAATGAATAAAAAAACTAAAACCAAATGAAATAATAAACATATCTATATTAGACAAAAATAATTTCAAAAAGTCCAAAACAATGAATTTGAGCCTCTTACACATAATGAAAATAAAACATGTAGCTAATATTATAGAAATGGAAATGGCATAGCTGTACATCAACTAAAAAAAAGCTTTTCCATATACTAAAAAACTATTTCAGCATTAAAAATGTAATAAACATGTCAAAAACTGATCTCCATGTCAAATCCAAGTAAAAAACGAATACAGAGTCTAAACTGGTTGCCTTAAAAAAGGAGTATGTTCATGCACCCATTGCAAAACAATACAGCTGCAAAGGCAACCTATCAAATGGCAAATTCTAGCATATCTGCCAATAGAAAAGAAGTAATACCAACCAAAAATGGCATTTACAACAAAAACATCTTCAAAATCATTCCCCTAGTCTAAAACCAATGTATTAAAAAATAAACCAAAAACTAATACTAGCACCTATAAATAATATCTTATAATGCAGCCTTGCAAGTCATTCAACTCTAAGGACAGCCTATCAGAATGTGCATCTTGGCATATCAGCCAATAAGGAGGCAAGCAAAAACACAAAACAAAAACGGCATCTATATATACATAGCCTACAAAATCTAATACCTTAGAAAAAAAACTAAGAACTATTCAAAACAAAACATAGCCACATATAAAAGTGCAGAAACTGAAATCGACACTTAAACACATGGATATATGTGACAATGTAAGGGCTGTATATAATTAATGCACATATTAAAATCTTCATAACTCCAAGAACAACTTAGCAGAAAGCAGAGCCCTAGCACATACAACTAAAGAATAAAAAAATGATCCTGAAACAAGACAACACATAAGTTAAGGTCCAACCAGAAAAAAACAAAACATCAAAAACTTATAAAAACGTCCTGAATCAAATGAATGGTATGTGCCTACCAATCATATTTGACAAAAAAAAAAATGACCTATCAAACAATGATGTCAGATGTATCAACCAATAGGAAAACAAAAAAACTCTAAAACAGAAACAATGTCTGCAGGCATCCTCATTCAAATGACTGGTGTATGCCTACCAATCATGAATCACAAAAAGTGGCTTATTAAGCAGCTGTACCAGATATATCAACCTATGGAAAAATAAGTAAAAACTAAGACAAAATCTACAAAAGCAGCTTGAAAATCGTAAAATACAACATCAAGTAAACACTACATGATCCAAATACAAAAAACTAGAGAACAGCAAAGCAAAAATTTAAATTATGGACTGTGTTCCCAGGCACAGCGGAGCCACTGTAAAGTTATAGACTACCAATATAATAGACAAAATGATAGCACAGTAAAAACTGCAACAAATACAAAAAACAAAATATTATAATAAGACAGTAATAGTATCAACAACATACAGAATATGAACACCAAAAAACACAGGTTATATCCTAATAATGATGACAAATTAGTAAGTCCAACAAAAAAGAAAAAAGAACAAGCAAAATAGTCCAAAGACAAAATACGGCACATAATAGCTAAGCTATAACTCAAAACCAAATTATTGCTTTAAAGGGTGTGCTTTCAAAGCAGGCTTAAGGGAAACTCTTTCATTGAGACCTGGATCTACAAAGGCTTTCAGTAACAAAATCCATCTTTGTTCTGTGCACTCAGTCTTGTTCTTTATATCTCCAGTTCTATCACCAACATGAACGATATCTAGTACAAATTTAAATGAATGCTGCTGCCCACAATTAAGAACATGTTTAGCTAGCGTGTTTGTGGTTTTCCCTTTAGCAATATCATTCTGATGTTCTAATATTCTGTCCTTAAAAAAATGATTGGTTTTACCTATATAGAATACATTACATGCTGAACAAAATGCATAGTAGATCATATTCTTGGTCCTACAGTTAGCAAAAAAACTAAAAGTAATAAGAAACCCATTTTGTTTATGTACAAAAGAAGTACCTATGTGAATAAATCTACATGCTGAGCAGGCAGTGCACCTGAAAGTACCTCTGCATTCACTCATTAAGCTTAAGCCCATATCTTTATTTCTATAACATAATTGATGTTTCAATGACAAATAATTCCTAAAGGTGAATTTAAGTTGAACATCAACAATTTTCCTAATCTCAGGGTCAGCTAATAACACTGACCAGTGCTTTCTTATGATATCACTTACGATGTTGACGTTATTTGAAAAAGTGAAAAGTGCTCTATTTTTATTAACAGTGACCATTTGATGCTCGGAACATCTGTATTTCTTCTAGAAAAATAGGGTTTCCCTTTATCATTTCTCATTTGTAAGGCCTCTATAATGCACTGGTCAACCTCTTTATCTTTATACCCTCTTACAATAAAATCTTCTTTCAATTTAACAAGAGCTGACTTGAGATCCATATCATTATTATGGAGTTGCAGTACCCTGAGAACCTGTCCTTTAGGTACATTCCTATTCACATGTCCGGGGTACATACTTGACTTACGCAAAAGAGTGTTCCTCTTCACCTGTTTTTTATAAATGCTGGTATGAAGACCACAAAGCTCATCCTTATCAACCTTAACATCAAGGAAAGTAACAGATTCACATGAACTATCATAACTAAATTTCAGAAAACTAGTGGTCGTATGTAAAAACTCAATAAACCTTTCCAGTGCATCCGACCCCCCCCCCCACCCAGACAAGAAATATATCAAATACAAACCACTCATAAAAGTAGATATGACTTGCAAAGCAATTCCCAATCAGGACAGTCTCAGATTCCCAGAATGCTAACATCAAATTGGCGTAGCTGTTGGCACACGCAGTACCCCGTTGCTACACCTTCATTCTGAATGAAATATCTACTCCCAAAGATAAAAACATTGTTTTCCAGCACAATCTTGAGGAGTGTACAGATGAGCTGTATCTTATTAGCTGAAAAAGCAGGTCTTAAAGTTTAAAAATTCCTGACACTTTCAATATCCGAGTCATTAGGGATGACTGAACAAAGATGCTACATCTAGAGTAACAAACATAAATTCATTAGAAGTTTCAAATGACTCAGCCTAAGCATATTGTGACTCAAGGAAGTCTTTGGTATTCCTGAGAACAGCTGGTACTATATCCAAAATGGGTCTCAAAATTTTCTCTAGAAAGATAGAAAGAAGTTCTGTAATCCAACATCTATTAGAGAGAATGGGTCTCATGGGAGGTGACACAGCACTCTTATGAATCTTAGGTAAACCATAAAGTATGGGTATCACTGGGTTTTCAACATAAAAATAATCATGCAGAGCAGTATCAATGAGACCAGTCAGTAAAAGATCAAATATAAACAAATTAACTCTGTATATATAGGCATTAACAGAATATTTCACAACACATTTATAAGTCTTTTCATCACTCAGCATATCATTCATGCTTTGAATATAGGAATGTCTATCTATGACAACAACCCCACCACCTTTGTCTGCTGGTTGAAATTCAAGGTGGGTGGTCTGTCGAAGTTCACTCAGGGCATTCTTCTCATCAACTGTAAGATTAAAGGACATTAGACTCAGCAGGTTTCTTGGGTATATCTAAATCACATAAACCAACAAACACTTCGACAATACTATTAGAAATAGGCATAAAGGCACTTGGCTGCTTAAAAACAGGAGCAGCAGTTGAATCCTCTGTAAACATCAATGACAGACATAAATTCCTGGCAAACAGCTTCAAATCAACTAGGACTTCAGTTAAGTCATATGGCTGACTAGGAATAAAACTCAGCCCTTTATTAAGAACAGAGCTCTGTTGATCTGTCAAAGAATGAGATGAAAGGTTACAAACCAGCAGAGGAGCAGGCAGCAAAAAATAATTTTTACATAAATCAAGATCTTTAGATATTGCAGGAGCTCTGCCACAAAGTCCTACACCTGCAAGTTTATTGAGAATTTTGTCAGTGTTAAATGAAAGCTATTTATATTGAAGAACCTTGCTGCATATTAACTTTAATCAGTTACATACATGCCTGCTCTGTGATTGAAAGTCTCTGTGAAATAGTCTGTGCACTCTAAGGACCTCTTACTAAGTTGGCTACTGTCCCCTTTAGCTTGACCAGTAGAATATACTGCATATGCCAGTCATTTAGTCTCAGGAAATGACAATCTATTTTTCTTGAATCTCTTTAATTGCTTTGTTTTGACTATAAGCTGATTGCTGTCAATTATAAATTGACTTGAGGGGGGTTGTCAGTGTAGTAGAACGTATTGCTAAATATCCCTTCAGTGTTGTCTCCTCTCATAGCTCTCAACCTTCCATCTCCAAAATGAGGAACACTAGCCCTTGTAATGTGGAACAAATGAGCAAAATGTGGAACACGTACTAATGGCTTACTAACAACTTCAGCTAGGAAGGTCATAGGATGGTTAAAATATGCTGGCTATACTTATAAAGAAGATCTTTTAGTGAATTAATATGATTTATTTCTATTTACCATGGATTTTATGTAAAACATTCCTAACATGGAATTTGTTATAGACCCTTTCAATGTGGAACTTCGAGGAACATGAACTTTTTAAGATCCCAAATGAGGTACGTGCTTCATAATGAGGTACACTTGAGAGGTATGTCTCCTCTTATACTCGGTCACTGTCTTCCTTCATAGAGCAGGTATGTGTCATGTGTTATTACATTTCTATTTGTTCTAAGACTGAGTAAAGCAGTGAAAAGACTTTAGTAGTGTGTTACATTTGTAACACTTTTATTCAGATTGGATAAGCTTTATGCATGCTGAGGGTGTTTTGCATGTAATGTGAATTGCTGGTGTTATTACACTGTTTTGATGTACTGGTTAGTCTCATGAATGTTTTCTAAGTGATGGTGTTATACTGTGCTTATCAGTGTAGTGCCATGTTTTGATACTTTGTTCGAAACAGCTGTATATTTACACAGTGTAACTGTGGTCCTCTATCAGTATACTGCCGGCTAAAACAACTTTGAGCTTACATTCATACACTTTTTTACCATCACTCTACTTTTATATTTCCCCTTTATTCTCTTGCTCTGATTTACTTTGGTCCTGCTTCCATCTTTTTTTTTGGTATAATAAGTACTAACTTTATTGCCTGAATATAATTTTACAGCTTAGTAGGGTGTTTTCTTTCATTTCAGACCTGCAGTTGCTGCATCTGACCTCAATATGGCAGGAGCTCATAAGCCAGTTATTTAGTCTCAGGAAGTGACAGAAAACCTGTTTTATTTACATCTCTTTGTTAATTGCTTTGTTCTTGCTATAAACTGATGCTCTCGGTTGTAAAGTGACCTGAGAGTGCAACACATTTCACTTGTGACTCTTATTACAAAGCCTTCCCAAATGACCTTACTACTTCTATACATACACTTCTGTTTCTTGTTTCCTAACTCTATTTAATTTTTAGCACCATTCCCAACTATCTTTCTCCCTCCCAAACTGCTTTGCACTATATCCATTTATAATCACAACCGGCCCTAATAGTAACTATCTATTTCACATTGTATCTTTTTCTTTCCCAAATAAACCCTCATTTCTTTTCATTTTGACTATATCATTATACTCTATACTTTAATACCGCTCAATTCCTTACATTCCAGAGAAGATAACAGGACAACACCTCTCATCTTTCATAGAAAATACTTCTCCTTACCTATTCTCTTCCAGCTTCCAGACTCCACCATCACTGATTCTCCTCATGTCCTACAACTTCATGTCTCCTTTTTCATTGCTACTTCCCAACTACCTGACATCTATAAAATACAGATTCCTGTACTTAATTATGCTACTCTTCAGTTTATCCTCTATTCTTCTCCTCCGACTGTGCCATCTTTCATCCTTCCATGACTCAATAATATATCGCAACATCTGTCCAGCTTTGTCCCAAACACCTATACATACTTTCTTTTTACACTCTCCACACCTTGCTCCAAACCTATTTAATATTGTCCATCACCTTTACTCCAAATAGGATGATTAATTGCACTTAAACTCAAATCAAAACAAAATTAAATGCAAGAATCCTCTCCAAAAACAAGTATGCTTAATTCCCCCATATACTAAAATCCTTCTAAGAGGAGATATACACCCTAATCCTGGCCCCGCCTATCACAATGAATACAAAGATAATTCTCTCCCACACACTTCTGTAACCCAAAAACAGGCAATTCCTAAACCTTATGATCTAATTGTTGCTGCAGTAAATGTTAGACATATAAGAAGTAAGACTGCTGAATTACATGGCTGGATTATCCAACATAAGCCTGATGTTGTTGCTGTAACTGAAACTTGGCTTGAACCCAGCATAAATGACTCCTAAATAATACCTCCTGGCTGTAATAACAGTACAAATAGGAAAGGTGGCGATATTACTTTAATATTTCCCAATACATACCACATTTTCCCTTACAGCAAATTAACATCTAAGTTCAGTTTAGCAGAGCTTCTTTTTACTTTCCTCAAAATAAACAATTATAAACAAATATGTTACTGTTCTTTATATCCCTCCTGGTGACAAAACAGGTATACAGGAAGATATCCTACATCAAATATCCATAAAATTTCCACAAGAAAAAATATTGCTAGGTGATGTGAATGCCAATTGTTTGGATAGAAACTAACTCCCCTACATCTCGCATGAGTGTATATGGTTTCATACAACTAATTAATAGCCTCACACATTATAGCAAGATATCAAATTCTCCATTAGACTGGATCCTAGTATCAAACCTACCACACATACAATGTCAGACTCTCTCAGTGGTCATCTCCCAATCTATACAATTAGACATCTTACACATCCAGTTAAACAGCATATTTATAAAACAACACGTAACCTTTTCAAGCTTAACCCGAAAATGTTCATTACTACACTATCATCTATTAACTGGAACTTCCTAAAAATCCTCCCCTTAGATGATGCTGTAATTGAATTATGTACAACTTTTCTAAATATCCTTGCACCTTTTAGAAGGGAGAAACTGAAAACAAATAATGCAATTCAGCTATCCAGAAAGAGTGGAATGCTAATGCAGGACTGAAAGAAGCAGGGCAAGAATGGCAAAAATATAAAACCATCAATGTCATGAAAACTTCATAATGATACGCAATCATACTAAAAAGCAAGTAAATGATACAAAACTATACTATAATAACTTTCAGAATAATACTAAACACAACCCTAAAAAAATGTGGACATCCATTAAAGAAATCTTACATCCCAGACATAAATTCAACTTCAATTCAACCCAAACCCCTCTCATGATAACTCACCACTCAAAACAGTAATACTGTTCAGCTCTTACTTTAAAGATAGTATAGCATCTCTAACTAAGGACCCTCAACTTATAATCCCAACCCTGCCCAACAGCAACATATCACCACATCCACTTTCACCTTCAAACCTGTGCCCACATCCTATATAAAACTACTCTTAAACAAACTTAAACAACGCTATTCTTCAGCTGATGACCTTCCAAGCAAGTACCTAAAAATTGCAACCAGTAGCATTGCCTCTCCTATTTCAATACATATATCCCACATTCCCTCTCTCTGGAAAAAGTCATACATTATCCCTCTGCACAAAGGAGGAAATTCAACAGACATTTATAACTTTAGACCTATAACAATATTATCTCCCCTCACCAAAATACTTGAAAAATGTATTCAAAAGTAATAGCTAGACTATCTCCTGCAGGAAAAACTCCTATCCCCTACGAAAGATGGTGTCCATCCTTCCCATAGTACTAGGGTTGCCCTTTTAACCTTTATAGATACTGTCAATAAAGCTAGGCATAATGTCAAACTAGTCTCTTCCTTATTTCTAGACTTGTCTAAAGTCTTCAACACAGTTTGTCACAGAAAATTTCTACTTCAAATGTGCTCACTAGGTATCTCTCAACCAACCCTTCTGTGGCTCAAAAGCTACCTGTCCAATAGGCATCAGTCAGAAAATGGGACTCCATCTTTGTCCTTACCTCTTAGTCACCACCAGTGTACCATTCCTGGTCCCCCCCTTTAAGATTTTCACCAACACCCTCTGCACATCCATACAACAGGCCACCCTAATACAATATACAGATGATTCCACTTTCATTTGCATATCTGACAATATGGTAAACCTTTAAAAAATTACTCAGGAAACTTTAGTGGCCACTGAAACATGGCTTCGTAACTCACAACTCATGCTTAACCCAAAACAGACCAAACTACTGTTTTTTTCCCTTAAATCCGTGTCTCATGAAAAAAAAACCACATTTTTAAAGTCCTCTCTCTCTCTCAATAATGCAAGCACTGAAATCACTTCTCATCGCAAACTATTAGGGGTGATAGTGGATGATGATCTTACACTCGACCTTCGTATACAAAAATTGCATAAGAAAAATTCATCAAAAATTAGCGATGCTTTACAGAGCCAAAAACTTTCTCACTGACGCAACTAAAACTACACTTGCCGCTACGTATCACCTCCCAACTCTTCTTTATGGCATTCCCATCATTACTAATCTCCAGGCTTCAGAAAAATTAAAACTTGAACAATGCTATAACAAAGTTGATAAATTTGCAGTACATACCCCTTTGAGAACCCACCAATGTATAGCACTGAAAAGTCTAAACTGGTTAGAACTGCCACATTAGGTTCATAGGTTCATAGGTTCATACTAGGCTATCTGCCCTAGGGCATTTATAAGCCTAGCCAGAGTATGTTTGGCTTTCGCCACCCATTTTAAATGAATTTTGCTATGCCCTTTTTCGAGGTTAGTATACTGTGCCTCTGTCAAACAGTGACACAGAAGTGATACCCGGGGTAAACCTACGATCCCCCATCCACTCATCAAGATTCCTCTTGAAGAGAGTCAATGAGGGACTCTGCCTAACCTGGACTGGGATTTTATTCCAGAGTGAAGGGAGCCTCTGGGTTATGAATCTGTTCCTCCAGCATGTCCTATTTATCTCAGTGCTGAGGTTCAAGTCTCTCGGCCAGAGCTCGATGGGATTTGGATTTTCTGAGGTGCAGCATGTCCATTAATTCCGGGTTGGACATGGCTTTATACATCAGGCACAGATCGCCTCTGAGCAGGCGGTATGCCACTGAGTAGAGCTGGAGTTTCTTTAACTGGGCAGCATATGGCATCTGTTTGAGCCCTTTGATCCTCTTGGTGAGGTACTTTTGGGGTCTTTCCAGTTGCTGCAGGTGTCTGGTAAGGTACATCCCAAAGGCATTGTACTCAATTATGGGCCTGATGAGGGATGAGTAAAGAGGCACGATGACCTCCCTGATCTAGATGTGAATCCCTTCATGATTAGGTGGGCTATATAAAATGTTTTTCTAACCACTTTGGCCACATGGTTGTCAAATGAGAGATTGCTATCAACTTGGGTCCCCAGGTCCCTAATTACTTCTTCCGTACTTAATGGATTACCACCTATGTGGTAATTTGTGGGCACTTTGTTTTTGCCAAAGGGGATGACTATACACTTTTTGGCATTTAGCTTGAGGCCATGGCTCTGGCACCAGTTGTCTGTTTCTATGAGGCCCTTTTGGAGGATGCTTGTGTCAGATGGAGAGTCGATTATAGCGCCCAGTTTGCAGTCATCTGCTAACTAACATATACCCAACTTCTTACCAACTATAATATTTCCAGCATCCATCTGCCTGTCTAACACTAAAAAATATTCTACACAATTATATTCCCAGTTGGCGACTGTGATCCAGTGACCAAAAACTCCTGTCTGTCTACAAACCTACCAAATCTGCGGGGCATTGTCTGTAATCGTACAAGGCTGATAGGGCCTGTAACTCTTTACCTGTATCCATCAGGTGTATACCCTCCCTTCCATCTTTCAAAACCACTCTATGAAAGACTTCCTAGCTAAAATCTGTCTTTGTTCTTGCTCAAAACTAGGATAAGCTATATCCCTAAATGTGAACAAGTATCTTTTCATTCCTTATAACTCCTTATTCTCCCTTCTTCACTTACTTCCTTAGTGCTATCTAATTATCTTCCCTGACTTTCTCTCTAAATATACCATAAGCCTGTTTTTCCCTTACTTCATATTTCAGTTCCTAGTTGTATTAGACCGACTTACCTTTAATTTCTCTTTCAACTGTCTAAAATTTCTGTAAATATTAACTAATTGTCATATACCTTGTATCGATTCTTAACCAATGTTTTTATATTGTGTCTAATTTGTTATAATTATTTAAACTGCAGATGTTTTGGTTTTATTCTTGAAGATTGTAAAGTTATTGACCCAGATACTCAAAAGCTTGCACGGAGTGTTAGAGTAGTGTATGACATCACACAGGCAAGATGTCTGCCGTGTGATCCAGGAACAGCCTGTAGGGGCGTGCACGAGACCTGCTAAAGCTAGTCTTGCACGGACAGCGTCATGGTATGTAAATTACCTTATTTGCTGGTGAAATCCATGCAAATGAGGTAAATTTGAGATCCAGCAAACACTAACCTGTCCATGGAAGATTAGTGTTACCCGCAGAAATGTACTCCGCTGGTAACGGAGTACATTTCTGCAAATAGCTAAACGGAGCTATGACAGCTCCAAATAAAGAATGCATACAGTTGAGGAAGCATGCCAATGGCCAAATATAAGGCCATTGGCAGTGCAAAATGTTTAAAAACATAAAAATTTTACTTTTTTTTCCCCGATCCCTGATGTTTAAGCATAGCGCAGCACCGTGCAAACCTGCAGCGCTTGAAAAAATAACTAGCGATGCTTTACAGAGCCAAAAACTTTCTCACTGACGCAACTAAAACTACACTTGCCACTACGTATCTCCTCCTGACTCTTCTTTATGGCACTCCCATCATTACTAACCTCCAGGCTTCAGAAAAATTAAAACTTGAACAATGCTATAACAAAGTTGATAAATTTGCAGTACATACCCCTTTGAGAACCCACCAATGTATAGCACTGAAAAGCCTAAACTGTTTAGAACTGCCACATTAACTAACATATACCCAACTTCTTACCAACTATAATATTTCCAGTATCCATCTGCCTGTCTAGCACTAAAAAATATTCTACACAACTATATTCCCAGTTGGCGACTGTGATCCAGTGACCAAAAACTCCTGTCTGTCTACAAACCTAACAAATCTGCTGGGCATTGTCTGTAATCGTACAAGGCTGATAGGGCCTGTAACTCTTTACCTGTATCCATCAGGTCTATACCCTCCCTTCCATCTTTCAAAACCACTCTATGAAAGACTTCCTAGCTAAAATCTGTCTTTGTTCTTGCTCAAAACTAGGATAAGCTATATCCCTAAATGTGAACAAGTATCTTTTCATTCCTTATAACTCCTTATTCTCCCTTCTTCACTTACTTCCTTAGTGCTATCTAATTATCTTCCCTGACTCTCTCTCTAAATATTCCGTAAGCCTGTTTTTCCCTCACTTCATATTTCAGTTCCTAGTTGTATTAGACCGACTTACCTTTAATTTCTCTATAAACTGTCTAAAATTTCTGTAAATATTAACTAATTGTCATATACCTTGTATTGATTCTTAACCAATGTTTTTATATTATGTCTAATTTGTTATAATTATTTAAACTGCAGATGTTTTGGTTTTATTCTTGAAGATTGTAAAGTTATTGACCCGGATTCTCAAAAGCTTGCACGGAGTGTTTGAGTAGTGTATGACGTCACACAGGCAAGATGTCTGCCGTGTGATCCAGGAACAGCCTGTAGGGGCGTGCACGAGAGCTGCTAAAGCTAGTCTTGCATGGACAGCGTCATGGTATGTAAATTGCCTTATTTTCTGGTGAAATCCATGCAAATGAGGTAAATTTGAGATCCAGCAAACACTAACCTGTCCATGGAAAATTAGTGTTACCTGCAGAAATGTACTCTGTTGGTAACGGAGTACATTTCTGCAAATAGCTAAACGGAGCTATGACAGCTCCAAATAAAGAATGCATTCAGTTGAGGAAGCATGCCAATGGCCAGATATAAGGCCACTGGCAGTGCAAAATGTTTAAAAACATAAAAATGTTACTTTTTTTCCCCCGATCTCCGATGTTTAAGCATAGCGCAGCACCGTGCAAACGTGGCGCTTAAAAAATAACTAGCGATGCTTTACAGAGCCAAAAACTTTCTCACTGACGCAACTAAAACTACACTTGCCACTACGTATCTCCTCCTGACTCTTCTTTATGGCACTCCCATCATTACTAACCTCCAGGCTTCAGAAAAATTAAAACTTGAACAATGCTATAACAAAGTTGATAAATTTGCAGTACATACCCCTTTGAGAACCCACCAATGAAAAGCCTAAACTGGTTAGAACTGCCACATTAACTAACATATACCCAACTTCTTACCAACTAAAATATTTCCAGTATCCATCTGCCTGTCTAGCACTAAAATATATTCTACACAACTATATTACCAGTTGGCGACTGTGATCCAGTGACCAAAAACACCTGTCTGTCTACAAACCTAACAAATCTGCTGGGCATTGTCTGTAATCGTACAAGGCTGATAGGGCCTGTAACTCTTTACCTGTATCCATCAGGTCTATACCCTCCCTTCCATCTTTCAAAACCACTCTATGAAAGACTTCCTAGCTAAAATCTGGCTTTGTTCTTGCTCAAAACTAGGATAAGCTATATCCCTAAATGTGAACAAGTATCTTTTCATTCCTTATAACTCCTTATTCTCCCTTCTTCACTTACTTCCTTAGTGCTATCTAATTATCTTCCCTGACTTTCTCTCTAAATATTCCATAAACCTGTTTTTCCCTCACTTCATATTTCAGTTCCTAGTTGTATTAGACCGATTTACCTTTAATTTCTCTATCAACTGTCTAAAATTTCTGTAAATATTAACTAATTGTCATATACCTTGTATCGATTCTTAACCAATGTTTTTATATTATGTCTAATTTGTTATAATTATTTAAACTGCAGATGTTTTGGTTTTATTCTTGAAGATTGTAAAGTTATTGACCCGGATTCTCAAAAGCTTGCACGGAGTGTTAGAGTAGTGTATGACTTCACACAGGCAAGATGTCTGCCGTGTGATCCAGGAACAGCCTGTAGGGGCGTGCACGAGAGCTGCTAAAGCTAGTCTTGCACGGACAGCGTCATAGGTTCATAGGTTCGTACTAGGCTATCTGCCCTAGGGCATTTATAAGCCTAGCCAGAGTGTATGTGGCTTACACCACCCCTTAGGATGAGAATACTACGCCCTTTTAGGGTTTAGTTTACTATGCCTCTGTCTAGTAGTGACACAGAGATGACCCCCGGGGTAAACCTACGATCTCCCATCCACTCGTCGAGATTTCTCTTGAATAGAGTCAGTGAGGGGCTCTGCCTAACATGGACTGGGATTCTGTTCCAGAGTGTAGGGAGCCTCTGGATTATGAATCTGTCCCTCCAGCGCGTTCTATTTATTTCTGTGTTGAGGTTTAAGTCACTTGTTCTCGTGGCTCTGATGGATTTGGATTTTCTGAGGTGGAGCATGTCCATTAATTCAGGATTGGACATGGCCTTGTACGTCAGGCACAGATCACCTCTGAGTAGGCGGTATGCGACTGAATAGAGCTGGAGTTTTTTCAGTCGGGCAGCATATGACATATGTTTAAGACCCTTTATCCTCTTGGTGAGGAACTTTTGGGGTCTTTCCAACTGCTGCAGGTGTCGGGTGAGATACATCCCAAACGGGGCATTGTACTCAATCATTGGCCTGATAAGAGAAGAGTACAGGGGCACAATGACCTCTCTTGATCTAGAAGTGAAACCCTTCATGATAAGGTGGGCAATATAGAAGGTCTTCCTAACCATTTTGGCAATGTGATTGTCAAATGAGAGGTTACTGTCAACCTGGGTTCCTAGGTCCCTGATTACCTCTTCCATACTTAATGGATTACCGCCTATGTGGTAATTTGTCGGTACCTTGTTTTTCCCAAAGGGTATGACTATACATTTTTTGGCGTTCGGCTTAAGGCCATGGCTTTGGCACCAATTATCCGTTTCTATGAGGCCTCTCTGAAGGATGTTTGTGTCCGCTGGAGCATCAATTATGGCGCCCAGTTTGCAGTCATCTGCGAACTTTGTCAGCCACAATCCTCCTATGTTTGCCTGTACCTCGGAAAAATAAATGCCGAACAAGAGGGGTCCCAGGACTGAGCCCTGTGGGACACCGCTTGTGACTGGCTTAGAGTCTGACATAGCTCCAGCAACTCTGACCCTGTGGGTTCTGTCCTTGAGCCAGTTTGCAACCCATCTTGTGACATATGGGTTTACATTTAAGCTGGTGAGTTTGTCTATGATGCCCGAGTGGGGTATTGTGTCAAAGGCTTTTGCAAGGTCAAGGTAGGCTGTGTGAACTGCCTTACCCTCATCAATGGCCTTAGTGACTGTTTCAAAAAAGTCGACCAAGTTCAAAAGGCAGGATCTGCCCTTGACAAAGCCAAATTGGGTAGGATCCAATGTCTGTAGGTCCCCAATGTCTTTGTTTATGAGTTCCATAATGATCCTCTCCATAGCTTTGCAGACCAGGCTCGTCAAGCTTATGGGGCGGTAATTTCCAGGGTCCGTAAAAGCACCGCATTTGTGAAGTGGGACCACTGTTGCCGTACGCCACTCTTTGGGTACGTATCCTGTAGAAAGGCTAAGATTAAACAGCAGCCTTATGTGTGGGTTTAGTTCCTCTTGGAGTTCATGTAGCACACAGCCCGGGACACCATCCGGTCCCATTGATACTGTGTTTTTAGCTTTAGAGAGGGTGGCTCTCACCTGGGCATCTGAGATGTTAGGGAGGCTACACTCTGCTGGGATAGTTATTTCTCCTTTTGGGGGGGAGGGGGAGGAGAAATTTGCACTGAACCCGTCTGCCAGAATGTTGGCAATGTCAGTGGGTTCAGTGTATTTTGTGTCATTTTGGACTAACTCAGAGCATATCTGGGAGTTTCCACCCAGGTTTCTAACATAGCTAAAGAAGGCCTTGTGATTGTCTTTTGCGATTTTTCTCTCAAAGTTGGCCTTAGATGATTTTATGAATGATCGTAGTTTTTTGCTAGTACTGATCAGAGATGCCTTCCCTTTTAGGGATTTTGCTCTGTCATGTAGTAGCTTCCTCCTCCTGTTGTAAATTACCTTATTTGCTGGTGAAATCCATGCAAATGAGGTAAATTTGAGATCCAGCAAACACTAACCTGTCCATGGAAGATTAGTGTTACCCGCAGAAATGTACTCCGTTGGTAACGGAGTACATTTCTGCAAATAGCTAAACGGAGCTATGACAGCTCCCAATAAAGAATGCATACAGTTGAGGAAGCATGCCAGTGGCCAAATATAAGGCCATTGGCAGTGCAAAATGTTTAAAAACATAAAAATTTTACTTTTTTTCCCCCGATCTCCGATGTTTAAGCATAGCGCAGCACCGTGCAAACATGCGGCGCTTAAAAAAATAAGAAAATCATTTAAAAAAAGCCAAAAATAGGCATTTTCATTAAAAAGCTTATTCTGCCATGCAGGTGAATGGCAGGCTGAAGACAACATGGGTACTGACTAGAGGTTGCTAAGGGGGGGGGGAGCTCAGTGTGAGAGATGTAACCATGCCTTACTAGGCAATCCTATGCAAATGAGGATAAGGATAGTGAATCCCAATTTTCCCCAGCATGTGAGGCATTTCCCAAGGGTGTAAGATTTGGAGTAGGTGAGTGTAAGACTAGAATATAGGTGACATAATGAGGGGGGTGTGCCAGACAGGCTGTAAGCTAATTGGAGCACAGTGGCTCGTGTTTGCTCTGAGTTGCTCAGGATTGCAAAGAGACGTGTCTACAGTTGTCCTATTTGAAAACCTCAAACCCAAGGTGCACAATGTTATAAGATAGGAAACTCCTTGCAAACATGCACACAGCGTGTGCGCGTGCATTGGTGCGGCGCTCCTCCCTTGTGGAAACAGAAAGGCAAAAGGAAGGAAAAGAAGTAGTAGGAAGTTAACCAAGGAGAACTAGCAGAGATGCCAGGTGAAATATATCAGAATCAGCCAATTACACAGGCAGCAGACTAGCCCAGCCCAGCCCAGCACTTTACACTCTGCAAACAGCATTCCCCCCTGTTTCTTCTCAAGAACTCTGCAACACTGCAGTATACAAAGAGGAAAAGCTTAAAAAGCTTAAGTCAGACAAAATGTTAGGGGCTGCTCTTGCTATCATAAACCAACATGTGCAAGGTGCTGAGGGTGGTGATGTTGTGAATGCTGCTGAGCAACCTACAGTGAGGAGATGGAGAAGAGTGTACACACCCAGGGTAACCTACCAGGGGCTACATGAGCTGGAGATAGTGGAGCGCTATAGGGTGGACAGGGACCTCCTACAGCAAATTGTTGAGCTGTGCTGGCCACGCCTCACACACAGAATCAACAGAGGGGAACCCATCCCAGTGGATAACAAGGTATGTGTAGGCCTAAGAATACTAGCTACAGGTACCTTCCAAAGACCAACTGGTGATATGATGGGGATTTCACAGGCATCAGCATCCAGGGTACTCCACCAGTTCCTGGATGCCATGTCAGCACATGTCGGTGAGCATGTATATTTCTCCATTTCCCGTGAGGCATTGGCCAGCAATATGCGTCTTTTCCACCAAATAGCAGAATACCCTGAGGTAGTGGGTGAAATAGACTGCATGCACTTAGGCATCAAAGCACCACCTGATGAGCAGGGTAGGGTTTACATCAACCGCAAGGGCTTCCCCTCCATAAACTGCCAGTTCATGTGCAATGCCCAGGGCATAATAATGAATGTGTGTGCTGGATGCCCTGGAAGCTATCATGATTCCCACATTTGGCATCTGACCCAGCTGTACCAGTCATTTGCCAATGCGGACATTCCCTACGGTCACCTAGTAGGGGATGCTAGATACGCACTAGAGCCATGGCTGATGACACCCATCAAAAATGCACACACACCTGAACAAGAACTTCATAATGAGGCACATGCACAAACAAGAATCATAATAGAGCATGTGTTTGGGATGCTCAAGTCATGGTTCCGGTGCCCGGACACATCTGGTGGAGCCTTGCAGTACTCACCAACTACATGTACCCAAATTGTTATGTTATGTGCCATGCTACACAGTATGATCCTGCGGAAACAGCTGCAGCAGGAACAGTATGGGGCAGGGCCAAACAGCCCCCCACAATTGCCAAGGCCTGCACAGGCACAGCATGACTCGGAGGAGGAACAACCTGAGCCTGCCCCAGTAGGCAGAAGGAGGCATGCCTAGTATGCCCTGGCCTTGGCAAAGAGGAAACACATAGCTCATTCACTGACTCAGTAGGAACCCTGGAAATGACACCTCTCTGTGACTCGCACATACAGTAAAAGGGATGCCTAACTTGACACTACCTGTTTTCAAACATGTATAGGGAGTGTACTATGTGCATCCGACATAGGCAGCCCTGCAGCACCACCCTCAATACTGGCACAGACACAACTTATGTCACTCACACATACCAGTTGTGGGGGGGTCACATACCTAACAGTCACAGCCAGCAGGACAGTTGTAGACAAACACAAACACAAACAAATGCTGTATCATGCCCTCTGAAGAGGCCTATGGGTAACCTCCCCCCAGGCCTATGCAGACAGATAACAGCAGGCCAGACAGTGTGATGTGGGTTGGGTAGGCTATGAAGTCACAAACTAATATGCGTGTAATTGGAAGCTAAGGTCTGTAGTACAGTGGTATGCCTCAAGCCAGTACGATAGGCAACAGTACAGACTGAAATGGAGTACCTGACATAGCAGTGCAGGCCTAGCAAATGTGTATGTGTCAGGTGTACCCCTCATCCTATGTACACCCACAGTAACAATCAGGTGTGCCCCCCTGGGTAGAAATGTACAAATAATAGCTGTCCCCCCTGTAGGTAGAAATCTTGATAAGTCTATACAAATTGACTCATGGAAGCCCTGCAGGCACAGCATGCTTCCTGTCGATGTACAACACAAAGGTGAGCCCTGAAGTAAAAACCAACTTGATTTTTCACACACATATAGTATATATGCCCATAGTGGGCATGCTCAAACAAATTTAGCAAATGTCAGTCAACAACATACTGAAAGGTCATACTGGGCATGCTCACACACTTGAACAAACGAAGCAAATGTCAGTCAAAAACATACTGAAAGGTCATACTGGACATGCTCACACACTTAAACAAATAAAGCAAATTTCAGTCAACAACATACTGAACAGTCATACTGGGCATACTCACACACTTAGGCCATGTCTGAGTACAGCAGTGGGCCACACATATCTGGCAGTTGCAGTTCTCACTCCAGACACATGTCACTATTCACCAATCCTGCCTTGTGCACACAATGATATGAAAACAGACCCATATAATATGTTGGACCCCTGTCATAATCAAGCTATGTAAAACAAGTACTTAAGTTGTTCAAAGAAAGTTAAAATCCAAAGAAGATCAATACATCGCTGATCAGTATTATCAAGAAACAATGAGCACTCCTAACATTATCCAAGCCAAGCTCTGCCAAAAATATTGCCAAAGATTCCACAGAGAACCATGAAGCTTTCTTTAGCTATGTCATAAATATCAATGTAAACTCATATATGTTCTGAGTTAGTGCAAAGTATAAATGAATACATGTACATGACTGACATTGCCAACATCTTGTCAGACAGGTTCATACATATTTAACCCCCCTCTCACTGACAAAAGGGCCCATTACCATACCTGGAGATTGTGAAAACACAGAAATCACATATACAAACCTAAAAACATGGCGTCTATGGGATGACATGGTGTCCCTGGCTGTGTCATGTGCGAACTCCAAAACAAACAGACCCTGCACCTGAACAGTCTGTTGAGACTCACCCTCTGTACAGGATATGAATCTGCTGAATGGGTTACAGCAACATTTGGCACACTCCACAAGTGTTGGTGCACAACAGACCATGGGAACTATTGTCTTATAAGCCTAATAAGCCTGATCTGCAAGGTCAGGAGTCCATCATTATGGAACTCATAAACAGAGCTATTGGGAGCCTACAAACACCCAACCCTACCCATTTTGGTTTGGTCAGGGGCAGATTATGGTCCTTAAACCTGCTAGACTGTTTTCAAGGCAGTTACCCAGGACATACATCAATGGAATGAGCTCCACACGGCCTACATAGACCTTGAAAAGCCCTTTTCCAACATCCCACACACACGTCGTATCCTCAAAATCAACAACCTGTGCATAAACACGTATGTCATCTGATGGATTGCCAACTAGGGCACAGATAGATCCCACAAGGTAAGAATTGTGGGTCTCCCTGTTGGACTGTAAGCTGGTAAGAACTGCTGTCCCCCATGGCTCAGTCCTGGGACCCCTCCTGTTTGGTGTATACTTTTCAGAAGTACAGTCAAACACACGAGGGCTATGGTTAGCAAAGTTTGTGGATGACTGCAAAAAGGTTGTCATAATTGATGTTTGGGACAACAGAGACATCCTTAGAAAGGGTCTCAGTCAGACAGGTGTGGTGTCAAAATTATGGCCTCGAGCTACAGTCATACAAATACCTCATATGTGCCAACACCCTAAATATGGAGGTAATAATAAGGGATCTATGGACACGTGGATAGTCATCTCTACTTTCACAAACACATTCACAAAGTGGTTAGAAAATCATGCTATGTGTCCCCACTAATTGCCAACGTCTTTGCATGTTGGTCAAAGGAAGTGCCCACTACTCAGCAGCCATCAGACCCATCAGAGAGTACCACAACACACTTGCGATGTATCTGACTAGGCACCTTCAGCAGCTGGAAAGACCACTGAAGTACCTCAACAAGAGGATTACTGGCCTCAAAGAGTTGCCCCATGCAACAAGACTGAAGTAACTCAATCTGTACTCTGTTGCACACCGTCTACTCTGGCGATCTCTGCCCAACATATAGGTCCATGTCCAATGCAGAACTGATGTACATGCTCTATCTGAAGTAATCCCAAGCTCACTGTGCCACATGCTCTAGGGATATAATCATCACAACAATAAATAGAACATGTTGGAGGGATACATTACTAACTCAAAGACTTCCCTTGCTTTGGAACAGGCTCACAACCTACATTAAGCTGAGTCCCTCACTGACACTCTTCCAGAAGAGCCTTGATGAGTGTATGTGAACCTGAACTTTCACACCATGGATCAGTTCATCAGCTCTACTACACAGAGGCATAGGGAACTAATCCAAGTGTGGTGATAGCTGCACACTCTGGCCATACTAATATATGCCTTCAGGCAGATAGCCTATTACCTACCTATGTACCTATATATGTAGGGGCAAAACAGTATAATAAGCCAAAGATGAATGGGCAGAGATGTATGTAAGAGGGTGACCATGACAAGGAGCCATCCAGGACTGTCCCACCCAGCACACATCCCAGTGGCACAAAAGACATGAGGTGCACATCTCACCCACTGTACATAATAGCCACCAGTATCTGTAAGCATTACAGAGTATGTGGTGCATGTGCCTGCTGTACAACATGACTGTACAATGAAGTACACATCTACTATCTGTAGACATGTACTTGTCACATAGGTTCATAGGTATGTAGTAGACTATCTTCACAAAGGCATATATTAGCCTAGGCAAGTTGTGCAGCTTTCACCACCCCATTGGTTAGTCTCCTAAGCCCTAGTTCTAATAGTTAGTATCCTAAGCCCCTATCTAGTGGGGCTGCTGATGTGATCCCCGGCGTGAATAGTCTGTTTACCATCCACTCATCAAGGTTCCTATTGAAGAGTGTCAGCGAGGGTCTTATGTACATTGGGACTCTGTTCCACAATAAGGCAAGTCTCTGGGATGGTACTCTATCCCAACAGCATGTTGTATTCATTGTTGTGATGAGGTTCATATCCCTGGAGTGTGTAGTGTGACTCAATTATGTTTTCCTTAG
The DNA here is from genome assembly GCF_019279795.1 of Protopterus annectens. NCBI lineage: Eukaryota > Metazoa > Chordata > Ceratodontiformes > Protopteridae > Protopterus > Protopterus annectens. The sequence continues at coordinate 676,842,398 of NC_056735.1, forward strand.
ATGGAGCATGTTCAACAGTTATGTGTTGGACATGGCTCTGTATGTTAGGCAGAGTTTGCCTCTGAGTAGGCAGTATGCAACAGAGAACAGATTTAGTTTTTCCAGTTGTGTTGCATAACACAACTGTTTGAGGCCAGTAATCCTCTTGGTGAGGTATCTCTGTGGTCTCTCCAGCTGCTGGATATGCCTAGTCGAGTACGTCCAAAATGCTGCATTGTACTCAATGATAGGTCTGACTTAAGAGTAGAGGGCCACCACTACCTCTTTTGATCTTGATGCAAACCCTTTGTTGATTAGGTGGGCCACATAGGATTTCCTAACCACTTTGGCAACATGGTTGCCAAAGGAAAGATGACTATCTACTTGTGTCCCCTGATCCCTTATTACCTCGTCAGTTTTTAGGGGATAACACCTATGTGGTAGTTTGTGGGTACTTTGTTTTTCCCAAAGGGGATTACTATGCATTCTTTCGCATTGAGCTTGAGGCCATGATTCTGACACCACACATTTGTCTCATAGAGTCCCTTCTGGAGAATATTTGTGTTTTCTGGGGAATCTATTATGGCACACACTTTACAGTTCCCAGCAAACTTAGTCAACCACAACCCTCCTGTGTTGGCATATACTTCTGAGAAGTATATACCAAACAGGAGGGTCCCCAGGACTGAACCCTGGGGGACACCAGTTGTTACCGGTTTAGTCTGACATGTAGCCAGCAACTCTTAATTTGTGGGATCTATCTGTGAGCCAGTTTGCAATCCATCTTGTGATGTATGGATTTATGCCCAGGTTGTTGAGTTCATCTATAATACCTGACTGGGGAATGGTGTCAAAGGCCTTAGCGAGATATAGGTAGGATGCGTGGAGCTCCTTTCAATCATCTGTAGCCTGGGTAACTGTCTCAAAGAAATCCACCCAATTCAGGAGGCATGATCTGCCTTTGACGAAGCCAAACTGAGTGTGCTCAACTGTGTGAAGGTTCCCAATGTCTTTATTGTTGAGTTCCATTATGATTGGCTCCAATGCCTTGCAGATCAGACTCGTCAGGCTCATAGAGCAGGAATGCCAAGGGTCTGTTGTGGCCCCACCCCTGTGGAGTGGGAAGAACGTTGCTGTGCAACATTCTATGGGTACATATCCTGTAGAGAGGATGTAGAGAGAGGTGTAGGTATCCTTGATGAATATGGATACATCCCTGCCCTATGTGTTATGATCCAGGTTCTGATGCCAGAAGGTATGGAATGAGTAGTATCCTGGTAGTGCTGGTGTGCTCTCTGGAACCTTGAACTAGGTTTCTGTTACTGCACAGATATCAATATTCTCCATATTGAGATGTGCCTTGAGTGTGTGCATCTGGTGGCTGAGACTTCTGGCATTGAGTAGCATTTAGCTCACTTTGTGGTTATTTGTGTTGGTTACAGGGGTTGGTTTGTCCTTTAGCCTTGCCTAAAAATGGTAATATGGGGACAGCAAGAACCTTGGCCAGTATTCAGAAGCATAGGGGTGACAGGTGCAAACCATCTCTAGTGAAGCAACGAGGCTTGTCTATCATGTCATCCCAAGCAGAGAGAGACCGGATCCCCTTTGAATGACACCAGAAGCTCAGCCAGTTGTTGAAGTTTGCCATCTTTCTATTATATTGCAGTATCATGTAGGTGAAGGTAAGATGCTACTCAAGGTCAGGGTCATACCAGCCTGGGCTACATGATCATAGAGCTACTATATAGCTCTTGTCATGTTGTCCTGGGAGGTATGTCTCAGATCATTCACACTGACATGTACAAGGACCGCGTCATGTATGTACCTGTTCTGGAGTGATGTAAGTGCTTGTGTTATGTGGCGAATCATACCACCTGACAGACAACTGACAGTAACCTTCCCCTTGTCCAGCCTAGTGAGTGGAATATCTGTGTGCTTGACTATGGAGTCACCTATTACTAGTGTGTTGGGTATGTTGTTTTGCCTTAGGGCCTGTTGTGAGGCACACTACTTTGGCGTATTATGTGTTTTCTGGCGTGTGCTTGGAGGTGCATGTTGCTTGCTTGTCTGCTTAGGAGGACTCTTTCTCTTTTTCAGATTAATATTTGTATTCTCCAAGTATGTTAATGTGTATTTATGTGTGTGTTTTGCTGGTGCTTATATTGTAGGTCTATGTGAGACTGTTGGTGTTGTGCTTCTATGACCCTACTCCTCTTGACTGTATTTTCCAGTATTGGGTTGACAGAGCTTAGCCTCCAGTTTGACTCTGTGTGTGCCAGCATGTGGTGCATTAACCCATATAGGATAAGGTTATGGCCTATGCATACAATACACTCACAATACACCTAGTATGATAACCCTGCTGAGGTTAGCAAATGTGAAAAAAACCTTTGGGCAAACTGTCAGCGAGTAATGTCTGTATTGCATCCTGTAACTCCATGTTGCTTGCTGAAGTGTAAAAGAGTACTTAGTTTGGATTAAGAACCCCGCACTTGCCAGCTGTGTATGTGTGTGTCTGTCTCTCCCTGGGGAGAGAGCAACCTTTTTGGAGACTACTCACACCCCTTAAAAGTGTTATACTCATCGTTGTCAAGTCTGATGATGTCACCATCCTACAAATACCTGTGGGAAGGTGAAATCCCAGTAATGTGTATAGCCCGTTGTGTAAATGCGTACTGCTGTAGTATCATAATGTAGTTAAGTAGGAGTTTGAATCCCGCACTTGCTAACTGTATGTGTGAGTGTGTGTGTGTTTCTCTCCCTGGGGAGAGAGCAACCTTTTTGGAGACTACTCACACCCCTTAAAAGTGTTATACTCATCTTTGTCAAGTCTGATGATGTCACCATCCTACAAATACACCTGTGGGAAGGTGAAATCCCAGTAATGTGTATAGCGCGTCGTGTAAATATGTACTGCTGTAGTATCATAAGGTAGTTAGGTAGGAGTTTGAATCCCGCACTTGCCAACTGTGTGTGTGTGTGTGTGTGTGTGTGTTTTTCTGTGAATGTGTGTGTGTGTGTCTGTCTCTCCTTGGGGAGAGAGCAACCTTTTTGGAGACTACTCACACCCCTTAAAAGTGTTATACTCATCGTTGTCAAGTCTGATGATGTCACCATCCTGCAAATACCTGTGGGAAGGTGAAATCCCAGTAATGTGTATAGCCCGTTGTGTAAATGCGTACTGATGTAGTTAAGTAGGAGTTTAAATCTCGCACTTGCCAACTGTATGTGTGAGTGTGTGTGTGTTTCTCTCCCTGAGGAGAGAGCAACCTTTTTGGAGACTACTCACACCCCTTAAAAGTGTTATACTCATCTTTGTCAAGTCTGATGATGTCACCATCCTACAAATACACCTGTGGGAAGGTGAAATCCCAGTAATGTGTATAGCGCGTTGTGTAAATATGTACTGCTGTAGTATCATAAGGTAGTTAGGTAGGAGTTTGAATCCCGCACTTGCCAACTGTGTGTGTGTGTGTGTTTTTGTGTGAATGTGTGTGTGTGTGTGTCTGTCTCTCCCTGGGGAGAGAGCAACCTTTTTGGAGATTACTCACACCCCTTAAAAGTGTTATACTCATCTTTGTCAAGTCTGATGATGTTACCATCCTACAAATACACCTGTGGGAAGGTGAAATCCCAGTAATGTGTATAGCGTGTTGTGTGAATGCGTACTGCTGTAGTATCATAATGTAGGTAGGCAGGAGTTTGAATCCCACACTTGCTAACTGTGTGTGTGTTCCAGGTGTGTGAGAGTGTGTGACACCGTTGGTCAATGTGGAGTGGGTTTTGATTTTTTCTACTGTATTACATATCACAATGACAACTGTATGTGCATAAGACATGTAAGGTAGCTGTGGAGCCATATACATACATGTGACCTCAATTTTTTCATAGGTGGGTACTATGCTTTCTCCATGAAAGCATCTTTTAGCCTTGCCAGAGCGTGCTGGCGCTTTCCAGACCTTAGGTTACTTCTGTATGCTTGTGACATGCTTAGCCACTGCAGTGATCCCTGGGCTACGTTTTCTGTTTCACGTCCACTCATCACGGTTTCTATTGAAAAGTGTGAGTGAGGGTTTATGCTTGAGGTATATTTAAATCCTGTTCCAAAGCAAGCAAAGTCTGGCAAAGATGACTAATCATTATAGGTGTGCAACAACCTCTGCTGATCTGCATGCAAACCCTTTATTGCTTATGTGCTCCACAGAGGGATTTTCAAAACCCTTTGGTAATGTGATTATCAAAGCAGAGAGGACTACACACATGGCTCTATGTATACATTAGTACCTGTTCCACATTTTGGGGGCTACTACCTATGTGGTACTCTGGGGGTACTTTGTTTTCTAAAAGTGGATAACTATGCTTTCTTTGGCTTATAGCTTTACAGCATGATTTTGACACCAGGTATCTGTCTCTATGATACCCTTTTGGAGGATGTGCGTGTCATCTGGAGAATAAAGTATAGCCCACAGTATGCATTTTCATCAAATGTGGGCAGACATATCCCTACTTTGTTTGCCTGTATCTAAGAAAACTATATGCCAAACAGGAGTGGTCCCAGGACTGAGTGCAAATGAATACCACTTGTTACTGGCATAGAATTGTACATGGAGGCTGCAAATGCTACTGTGTGTCCTACATCTGTGTGTCAGTTGTCAATCCATCATCTGACAGTCGTTTATGGTCATTCTGTTGAGGTTATGTATAATACCAGAATGTGGGATGGGTATGAAGTGCTGGGTGAGCTATAGCTTGGCTGTGTGGACCTCCCCTCCCTCACCTATAGCCTTGTTAACTGGCTTGAAGTCTACTATATGTAGAAGCCATGATCTGGCCTTTAGAGAACCTAAGTGGGTATGGTGCAGTGTTTGCAGGTTCATAATGTCTCTGTTAATGAGTTCCATAATGCTGTGCTCCATAGCCTTCCAGATAACATTTGTCTGGCTTATAGGGTGAGAGTTTCCAGGATCTGTTGTAGCTCTACCCTTAATCAATTTATGTTAACATTTGCACTGGGTGTGACAAGGGTGGACAGGATAATGAATAAGTCCATACTTGATGTTTCATAGAGATAGAGTGTCTCTGAGAACTAATTCATCATTTCTGCCAAAAGTGATCTCTGAAATGTCCATTAATCAAACCATTGAATTGCCAGTTTTCTTTCCCAATCATTCAAACAGAGGAGAGTATTGACTACATACCCTAGATATCCACAGGCAAATCCACTTTTACTTAAACAGGACTAGGTCCTTTCGAAAATCAGACCAGTTATTTTTTGGCCTTTTCTGGACCTACATTAGGATCTGCTGTTGCTAAGGTCAAATTAGCTAGATGGTTGAAGGACTGTGTGACCTTCATCTATACATAACGCAATATCTCATTGCCTACTACCATGAAAGCTCATTCAACAAGGTCGGTGGTAACTTTTCCTTCCATGCCAGAGCTTTCTTACATGACATCTGTGCAGCTGCAACTTGGGCTACACCTCATACCTTCATCAATCATTACAAATTATATTTGGCCTCCAGGGGAAGAGCATCTTTTGGTTCTATGGTGCTCAGGAATGTCCTTCCATGAGAGCCTCCCAGGAATAGAGGTAGCTGGGGACTCTATCCCATGTGTAAGGAATGAATGAGGATTAACAATATCAGATAGAGAAGTTATGTCTTACCATAATGTTCCATCTGTACTGTTGATCCTCGTTCAGTCATTAGGACCCTCCCTCCTTCCCTCTCCTGTGTTTTCTAGTGGATCTCACTATCCGGCTCTCTTAGGTTATTTGACCAGAGGTAGCCTCTACCTTCTTTGACTTGCAAACTCAATCTGAGGTAACAGGGAGAGGGGGATTGTGGGTAAGAGTTTAGCTTGAGAGCTTGAAGCTGACGCGAGCTTGGAATATGGCCGGCTCGTTTCCGAGGTCAGAACCGATACGCATGCGTAATGACTGAATGAGGATTAACAATACAGATGGAACGTTATGGTAAGACATAACTTCTTTTTCCTGCTAGAATGGCTGCTTCTCTTATCACAGTCATGTAATGTAATCCCACAACAACTGTTGGTCAACATCCACAGAACAAGTTGTGTGGTATGGTATTCCTAGTTTTCCTTTACATTCACTCATTCTGATGCATGATATAATTATTTAAGCACCAACTTAATGTATATCTACCATGGCTTAGTGGTACTTCATGTTGTGTAGTGTGTGCAAGGTCCGGGGTTCGAGACTTACAAGGTGTTTTATTTTGTTCCTGAGCCGAACAAGGGCCCTCACATACAGAGTGACTAAGGCACTTTTAAGCATTTGTGAGCAGGTTTGTGCAATGCCTTGCATTGCTTAGCCAAGCGCAAACAAGTGCAAACCCGCTCACTACTGCTTAATGGTGCTTACTCCCACTCACCCCCACGCTAATTTCTTTGAACGAAAAGAAAATGGGGAGATAGGAAAGTGGTGAAAAAGGGGCACAAAGAGGGAAAGACAGTATGGAAAATAGCTCAGGATGTACAGGACGGGTGTAGGGAAGGTCCATAGCTGCCCATTTCTTCAACAGCAACAGCTGTGCATATGCAATAAATTTGGAGGTATATACGAACCCTTCAACCCCTGAGAGAGGGATGAGGACAACAAAGTATGTTGTAATGCCAATTAAACAACATTTCATGTGTCCAGTGGACATGTGTGCAAAATGGGCAGCTATGTATGGGGCGTACATTTTTTTTTGGGAACAGATTGCCTTTTTTTTTTCAGGTGAGAGTGGAATGTGGGGTAGGGGAAGTAGGTATATTTGGGGTGGTAGGTTGGGGAGGTAAACAGACAAGACAAACAAGATGCATACAGGGGTGGTATATGACACATGTGGTAGGTGAACACCTTTGACGGGGAGGGATGTTTGGAAATTACAAGCCCATGAGCCCCCAGATGGAAACAGTGGGACTGAGGTCCCCACCCATGGGCAGTCACCACTGCACCTTCATGGCCCAGAAGGTGGCTGTGCTGGGGGCTGTGTAGGAGGGGAAGGCTGACCCATGAGTTGCGCCACTCAGGCCTCAAGCTGGCATAGAGGTTCTGCAACAGAACGTTCAATCTCTCTATGCACCACAGCCCGGACCGTACGAAGGGTGATAGCTGCCTCTCCACCCATGCTTGCACGGGGGGGCTGAGCCCCATCTCCTGCAGCGCTTCCACCCAAAGGTGGCACAGGGCCAACGGAGGAGGAGGTCCCAGGCTGGGCACCGGATCTGCTGGTGCCAGGTGCCATGTCCAGCTGAGATGGGACAGGTGGGGCCGCTGGGACCGGCCTTCCCATACAAACTATGTTTTGGAGAGTTTAATAAAGATATGGGTTAGTAACAGTCAACATCATTCCCAATTAGTTATAACAGCATGCAGAAGTATTCCCATTAACCCAACACACCAGATTTTCAACAGTTGAAAAGCAAGCATAACACATGCATATATAGGACAATAGTGGACATTACAACAGCATGCAGGTTTAACTGATGGCAACAGGCCACTAATATTGTGGTATTTTAACAGGGCACATGTATAGAAATAAATGCAAATATTTATAAACTAATAGGACATATGTCCCAACAAATGTTTTGAGATTAGCCATACCGATTGAGGTGTGGAATTGCATTTTTTATGCACATACAGTAGGGTGGGAAAAGTTCAATTAACAACTTATATATCCTTCTAGTTTTCACTACATTCCAATTAACTGCAGTTGTATGTCCCTTACATGTATTATTACACTACCCAATGTCCTTATATTATGCAAACTGGATTTTGCTAGATCATTATATACATGAGCTGTATCTTACATACAAACTGTCCAAGATGCAGATGTTACTGCAACATATTTTGAGAATTGCTCACACACACACTACTGCTAAGATGGTACACTGACAGCTCTACTTTCATATAATGATCTAGATATGTTCAGGTGAAAGTATCAGTTATATGTTAACAGCTCCCTACATTTCTGGCAGCACACTGACATTTCTGGGGAACACAATACCAAGCTACTCATGTGCCAGATTAACCTGTACATGCTGGCCATGAACCAACAGTTGAGGGCTGTAAATATGCATAAAAGCTACTGGCACTCCCTTCATCCATGTTATATGGGCCTACCCAAGTGTGGGTTGACACTGCTTAATACAACACTGCTATTTGTAGAATGCAACAGTACAACAACATATCAAAGAAAATGACACAGGCACACTCCAAGAATTACACATTTATTAAAGGATTATTACACCTTTATTTATTGGGTTAAAACACTTTTTGAAGGCTCTCTCATTTATTTTATATAAGAGTACATGCAGAATAATTACTAACCTGTCTCATGATGCAGCCTTTGCAGCCTATCTTCATGGGCTTGCAGATTCATAGCCCGGTCACCTGCAGCTGTAAAGTAAATGCAGTGATATTGAGACATACCTATCCATAGTATAGACAAGCATGGCAATTCTTAACTACTTAATACAATGGCTACTTACTCAGTACTGGAGCATTAGGCATCCTACGGGATTCCTGGATCCACTGGTCCAGTTCATCCCCCCTACCCCGCTTCAGGTCAGAATAATGGTGGCTGACCTGCTCACCAGTCCGAGAAACACCAGTGGCACTGGTGGGATAATAGGCAAGACTGTTCCAGGCCTTCGTTTTATATTGGGTACCCTGGTACTGGCCCTGCAGGAGTCTTTGCTCATGTTTGTGGATGAGGAGCCAAACCATAATTTTGGACTCTTGGATGCCCCAGCGTTGCACTTTAAACCGAGTGCCCTCACCTACACCAGCCATGCTGACTGCAGAAGGAAGCTACAACCGGTTATAGCAAGTATTCCCACCTGTGGAGATTACATATGCCTCATTTTCCGCACTTATTTGTGATTGGCCAGTTTTGGAAAAGCTCAGCTGTGGGCACGCCTACTTAGCTGATGTTGGCAATGTTTAAAATCCCTTTGATAGATATGTCTCTGTTGAAAGTGCATGTTTGTGAAATGCTATCATGGCTTAGTGGTTAAGTACTGTGACTATAGTGCACAGTATCCTGAGTTCGAGCCCTGCCACTGCTTTTTATTTTCCTGCTGGGCAGAACTGACTGGCTAAGGAACAATAAAGCAGGTGTGAGTGTGTTTACCCGACTTTCCCCGACGTTGTGCTGGTTAGCACAGAGTTGCGCGAAGATAATCAGCAGTAACGTGCAGTGAACCTGTGTTACTTCTCCTTAGCATTGCGCAGCTACGTGCAAATGTATTTAAATATGCTTAGTACTGGTAACATGTGGTTAGCAGTGCTTTATATTGCTTAAAATAAGGTACTCATGCCTCAGAATGCATAAACATTTCACCTTCTTATATATAATTCATGCACTACTAAATTTAACATTTCAATGCTTTTTACAAACTTATACATAAAAAAATGTCAGGAAATGTTTTTGTATACAGATTTCCCACAGAAAATGGAACGTGCAGTAGTGGGACTCAAACTGGGAATGCCTCCTCTTTGTGTGATAGCTCTAACCACTATGCTATCGCTATGTTGCTTAATTTGCGTATATTTTTTTGTTATCCTCTTCTGGTGTCTAAGCGGCTGTAACTGTAGCTAAGCAATGGGCAAACCCGCGTAACTACGCGCAGCTATATCGGAAGATTAAAAAAAATTATTTTTATTTTTTTATTCTGTTAGTTGTTGAACATATGGGGGAGTGTAGTGTTGCATTGTACACATATGAGCAGACTCGCTTATTTAAATGTGAAGTTGCGGTATTTTTTCATTGCAGGTGCGTGGATATTTGGACTGCTCGGCAGTCCGACACGCCCCTAAACTCGTCCACGATCCATGTAAGCTTTAGAGTTGGGGCAGTGCGCTCCCATTAATATGCATGGCGTGCTGCCATCATAATCTTACACTGGCGCTTCCATGCAAGACTAATCTAGTCTTACAATGAAGATTAGTAAATCCGGGGGATTGTTCTTAAAATGTTTTGTAATAATTTGGAGCTTTTCTCTCTGGTCCTCCGCCAAAAATGGGTCTCTACCCAGTCAAACTTTCCAGATAATCAAATGTTAATCAATCAATCAATGAAAAAGTAATTAAATAAATACATAAACATGTCTCCCCCACCTTGTCTATGATTGTCTGTCACTGGTGATTATCGGGTCTATATTAGATAAATGAACGCTTAAATGTTCGAATCTCTAAAAGTCGACCTTTAGAGATTGAACAGTTAAGTGTTCAAATATCTTTAAAAATTAAAAAAATAAAATAAAACTAAAACAAAAAAAAACTAAAGGGTGTAAGCAGGGGGGCAAGCCCTCCTGCACCTCCACGTGGGGGGCTGCACCCCACCCATATCCCCCGCTACTTAAATATACCAACTCCAAGATCGTGCTACAGTGTAGGGAATGGGAAATTTCCCATTTCCGCTCTGCCGTGCATTGAAGTGCGATCTCGGAGTTGGTATATTTAATTAGGGGGTGTAGGGGGTGCAGGGGGCTTGCGCCCCTGCTAATAATCCTTTCAGTTTACTTTTTTTTTTCTTTCTTTTATTACATTTTTGAACACTTAAATGTTCGATCTCTAAAGGTCAACCTTTAGAGATTCGTACGTTTAAACGTTTGGCAACATAATATAGACCCTGATTATCAATGGTATTGCTGCTTACTGTGTATTTCCTGTGCTAGCAGCCATCTGCATGTTCACTCATTCACCATGATTCTAATGTCCTAGAAACAGCCCATGTGTTTTGCAGCCACTATTATTTTAGGTGACTGTGTTTTGATGGCTTACAATTGCCCTGACTTCTACAACAGGTAATTCTAAACCCAGCACTATATGAGTTACAGCTTTCAAAGCTAAAACACTTTTCCTACTCCAGCACTTTTTTCCTGGTTCTTTATTTGTAAAGCTAAAAATCCTATGGTTACCTGTAAGGGCTGTGGAAGTCAGTGATGTCCTGGATTGGCAGTATCACTATTGAACCCTTTTCTTTTTCACAGTTCTAGTTAAGTGCTTATCTGCCTAACTGTACTGAATAAAGGACTGTTCCAGAGTGAATTGTCTACAGGCTTCTTTCTGTCTTTCTTTGACTAAACCTAACCTGCTGGAAAATTCTCTACCCAATAACTTTATCCCCTAGCAGCCGGAGAAGAAGAATACCTTTGCTTCACTACAGAAGCTAAACTGACACTGGTAACTAGAACTGCGCAAAAGAAAGGGGTTCTGTAGTGGTACTTCTAATCTGAGACATGACTGGCTCCCACGGTCCTTACAAGTAACCATAGGATTTTCTGCTTTACTTTTTGATAGTTACCTCCTCTGCCCACAAGGAAGGAGGTTGCCAGCACATTAGTTATTAACATCCTTATAAGAGTATGGAATTTTGGCTTATTGTTTCTTTATTTGTAGTACATAAGAATTATGATTGAATATCTGATCATAACTATTTTTTAATATTTGTGAGACATGGATTCAAGGCATACATTGAACTCTTTCAAACTTTCAAATTGAATTTCTTGAATCCATTTGTCAGGCAGATTAATAAGTAATTATGATCAGAGACCCAGTCAGTATCCTTTATGTTATTTTCAAAGTTGTGGTCTTCATGGGGAATGAAAGCCTCCCCAGCTATAACCATTTGCCAAGACTTTAAGTGTATTTACTGTGGTATAGTGAGTCAGGCTGTATAATGTATACTAGAACACTCAAAATCAGAACTTAGCAAACTTTTTAATAAAACTTATATAAGATATATTGATGATTAATCAGTCTCAATTAATATTATGCATGAAGTCTGATGACTTAATGAACAATGTGTTACTCATCTTTCACTGTCAAGAATAAAGATAGATGATTTCAATAATAGTGCACATAGTTATACAGACATAATCATCCATAATTCAAAGTCACAATCATGTTGTATTCCCTATGTTGTATCATAATTTCCTCAATCACATGCTTAATTTTTAGACTTTTGCTGCTTTATATTGTTTTTGAGAGGTGGGCTGCTTGGAAAGTACTCACAAATGTAACCTGCGTGAATGTAACTACAAGAAGCATTAACATAAATCAGGAAGTGAAGAAGAGAATCATATATCTCCCATGCTGACATTTGCAGACACATTCAAAAATATGTAATATTCCTAGAAACCATATCACTGGTGTCTAGTGTTCCCCCAGCCTTCAATCCCTATTATGGCTTAAGTGTCATTAAGGCACAAGAGTAATACCCTAGCACTTAGTGTTCCCCCACCCTCCAATCCCCATAATGATTTAAGTGCCATTAAGGTAGAAGAGTAGTATCTCTGGTGCAAAAGTCTTCTGATGTGACCGCTGCTGACTAGTGGTCCTCCCCATTCCCATAGTACAGCTATCCCTGGTGGGTAGTGGTCACCCCATCTAGTGTTATAGATTATGCTTATTAGCCTAGGTGTGACAGGAGTTATGGCAGCGATCACAGTCCACACTCACACATTCATATACACATCAAACACACCAACACAGACACACACACAAACACGCACATGCACACCACATGCACACATGCCCACAGCCCCCTCTCACCCACTTATCTATTCATACATTCACCCCCACAGACACACACAGGCACCCCTCACCTCTTTTACTTTCTCCCATGCACACCACACACATGCACACAGAAACTATACTCTCACATATGCAGACACATATACACACACACACACACACACACACACACACACACACACACACACACACACACACACACACACACACACACACACACACACAAATCTCCTGATCTTACCTTACCACTAAAATTCACAATACTTAGCGCTTTCATGATGACTGAATATATATATTTTTTGCTGTGTTGTCTACATGGCTGAGCAAGTCTATGAATCGCCTAGAGTGTAAATGCCTTTCTAGTGGCTGTTCTGCTGGAGGGACCATGGCTAATTAGCAAATGTCTCTTCCCTGGACTGCCTCATTTGCATGTAGCATGACCTCAGAGATAGCCCAATGCGATGCTGTACATCTTCATGCTAGAGCACAGAGTTAGAGCTGTCCCTAAAGGTCATACCTTGCATTAACCTTTACAACTTTTGACATAATCTCTCTAGCTCACCATTTGTTTTGAGATTTCTTAGGAAATGAAGAATGGGCACATATTCATTTTTAATTATACCTGACATTAAATCAACTTTAGACTGTCTATTGATTTGAACTATAAGCTGGTACTCCATATCCAAATCGAATTTATGCATCAAATAGTCCCTGTTAATTACTTTAGTCTATCTTAATATTTTGTTCTAAATGACTGAATCCCTACTTTTTAAGCTTATTTTTTATTTAACTAAATTATTTCATACATATACTGATTTTTTTATTTAACTAAATTATTTCATACATTTGTTCCAAATGGCCGAATAATCAGAATTTAACCATAACGCTACTGTTATAATAACTGAAGATATAGCATAAGCTTGTAGGCCAGGAAATCCTATTCCACCATCTTTCCATTCTCTTACATGATGTTTATTGGTGTCCCATAAGAACTTCAGGTAAATGCCATTAAATTGCTTATTGTGTTTTTAGAAGGAAATAAGGTAGTTGTCTGTATAATGTAAATCTTTTGGGTAAAAATAACAATTTTTGATTAAAATTAACCTATCATCCATTGAAAAATTAATGCATTATATTTATTCATTATTGTTTTAATATTTCATATTTTTAAATGTATTGTTATTTCTTTACAGTTGCATTAAGAGTATCCCCTGTTTAATTGCTTTACTACTCCATTTAAATTCACAGCTAATTTCCATCAAATAATTTTGCTCTTTATTAAATAAGAAGGTGTTAGTTTTATTCTAATTCAGCTTTATACCTGACATAAATTCAAAATATTTTAATGACGTTTTTATATTTATTAGTGAAGAATCAATATTACTTATTGTTAATTGCACAGATTATATCTAAATAATCCTACCTTGGTTTGTGATTCACTGTGGAGTTGACTGGTAAGAGAAGATTTATTTGAATTTATATTTTATTTATCATTGTTTTTCACTGTTTGTAGGTAGGAAGGGATAGCTCGTTAACAAGATTTACTTTGATTCATATTTTGTTGTTTTACCTTTAATTTCACTGTTGGTTGTTAGAAAGGGACAGGTTTTAGACAGGCAAGCTCTAGCCACCCCAAGGGGCCTAAAACAGCTATAAATTCACACAGACTATAGAGACTAAAACAATGAGTAAAAAGGTCACTGAAAAACCAATCAGTAAAATCAAAATGAAAACTCCAGCAAAACTAGAACTTCCACTGAGTGACCTCCCAAACCTGATGTTCATAAGGATCATTTACATATATCCCATGAGCATCTGATACAAGAGGTTTGGGAGGTTACTCAGTGGAAGTTCTGGTTTTGCTGGAGTTTTCATTTTGTTTTCATAGACTATAGAGAGGAAAGTCCTGAGCATATCTAAACAATCCTACCTTGGTTTGTGATTTATTGATCTTTGCTGTTAAAAAGAAGTGTGACTGTGAGTGCTAGTGAGCAGAAGCAACTGTGAGTGACATAAAGGAATTACAGCTTTTGTATGGTCAGAACAACTTTACTATACTTAGTTTAGTATTTAGTTGTATATTGCTCGTGTGATTTTCTTTTGTCATAGAAGTGATTTAAGTTCTCTTTGAATTCTGTGGATACTGATTTTGATTATTCTTTTCTTTTACAATAATTTATTCATTTGAAGCTGAATATAGATTCCTTAAATGAGTATGCAATTAATGACTTGCTAATGTACAAATATCTTGTACAGTACAGTGTAATAAATGCTATGCATATTTAAAGGTAGCACCTGATTGCACTGGTGATCTGTGTTCCTTGTGTCAAAAGTTGTATGATTTGCTTACCATTGTTAGAAGTAAATCTAGACTTAATGATGATGATTGCACTTGTGCAATTAGAATTGCTTGGAGAACTGTTGTTTCATATATTAATGACTAGACTGATGAACTAAATAATATTAGGCAAAGAACAAATAGAACACATTTAGTAAATGATGCATCTACTGTCTACAAAGATCATTCAACCCCTATGAAACAAGACAATGCCCCTGACAACTTTGGAATTATGGATGCAAGTAGTCAGCAATCTGAGGATCCGGTTTGTTTAGAAGGAAACAAAAAAGAAAGAAAGGAATAAGTTCACAACAAATAACAAGGAAGGAAAAAGAAACAGATTAATGACTGTAAAGGAAGAGAATACATACTAAAAAGGACACAGTTTTGTTATGTAAAACACAAGTTACAGGAAATGATAATATTTTTCTATCAGAAAACCTTCAGTCTTTTTTTTCAAAAGAGAAGGTAGAAAAAAGAGGCAAGGGGCAGGTGAAAAGGAAGAACTCAAAATTGAATTTGGAAAGATTGAAGAACATTACTGTAAGAAAAAAGAAGAGAAAGACAGGTGTTGACCACATGGCTCAAGCTGTGGATTTATAATATCAGCTGGATAAGAATTTAATGCACAATGAAAACAGTGGGGTTAATAAGACTAATGGTGATGAAGATCTCTCCTTTGTAACAATTGATAGAGCAGATATTACTGTATTAGAAGCTGAAGATTCTTCAGACCTGGCCAGCAAAAATATTCCTGTAATTGGAGATTCAATTATTAGAGGAACTGATACTTATATCTGCAGAGATGATAATGAATGTCATATAGTATTATGCTTGCCAGGAGCAAAAATAGAAGATGTGAGACAAGGCTTGGAATGCCTTAATGTAAGGAAGTATGGATCTGTTTTTATTCACGTCAGTACAAATGATGTCATCTGCTAGGATTCTCTGACTGTTTGTAGGAAACTGACAGCCCTCTTAGATAGTATAGCTTGTACTGGTGTTAATAAGATGTATTTTCACAAGTCACCTATAGAAAGGATAGTCAGGTAACTGTGAATGAAAAGATTTTGTGGGTAAATACCTACATGGAAAAAATGTCTTGTCTTAAAAAATGGAAACGTGTAGAGGATCCAAGCCTAGTTTTGGGAACACGTGTTCAGATAGGATGGCATGCATTTGTCAAGATCAGAGAAGAGAATTTTTGCAGCAGATATTTTGCAGTATTTGATAAATACCATGCAGGATTTTTGCCAGGTCGATAACTTAACAGTTCACAGATAGCAACGTCTGATGTATGGCTGATGGTTGTTAATGCTAGGAGCATTAACAATAAAATTTTTTATTGGAAAATTTGCTATGTTCCCACAAGATTGATGTTGTGATTGTTTGCAAAACATGGTTAAAGAACAATGACTGGAAACCAATTCTGTCAGGGTATAAATGCTTTAACTGTAACAGATATTCTAACAAAAAGTCAGGTGGAGGTGTTATGATATGGATTAAAGATACTTATGAGACCTGTGATTATTACATGTTCAGTGATAACACCAATACTATAGACTGTGTAACTGTGACAATAAAGACAATCCTGGAACATATAACAATTGTTGGAGTGTATAGACCACCAAAGTCAAGTGCAGATGACCTAGAGGAATGTATACATTTCTTGCATGAAATACAGGACGGAAGAATAATATTAGCTGGGGACTTAAATTTATCAGAAACAGACTAGAATAATATTGATTCAACAACATTTGTAAGGAAATTATTCACAACGTATATTCAGGAACAACAATTGCTTTAGATTGTAAAAAATCTACCAGGGGATGGAACACACTAAACATTGTTTATGTTACTAAAGAAATTGCTGTTACTTCAAGTCAAGTTTTATTACCATTGATGTACAGTGATCGTGGTGTTATAAAGGTTAATTTGTTGCTAGATAATTCTGACAAACTGAAATCTGAACCAGTGCACAGAAGGTTAATTACAGATTACATGGAAGCAAAACAGTCAATATGTAAAACTAACTGGAGTGAGGTGTTCAGTGGAAAAACTGCAGATGGAATGTAGAATGTTTTGAAAGAAAAATTGTCTGAGTGCAAAAAATCAAAAAATGTTTAACATCAGGATCTAAGGGGGTATATTTCTATAAGAACAAGATATCTGATTAAGGTGAGAGACAAAAAATATATGAAATGGAAGAGAGGTTGAACTACAACTTTAAAAACTGAAATAAACAAGCTGGACAAACAGATTAAGCATAGTGTGAGACAAGATAAAGAACATTTTGAAGAAAATTTATATAAAGATATTGAACATAATAGGAAACCTTTTTATAGCTACATAAGATATGGAAGGAGTAAAGACACACAAATTAATAAACTGTGTGCAGATTCTAAAATTTATTCTCTGACATAACAGATTATAAATATATTTACAAAATCTTATGCAAAACAGTTTGGCTCCACAAAAGGGGTAATAAGCTGTGCTAGTGGCATCCAGGTAACCCCAGATACTGGAATCAAATTAGATTATATTGAAAAAGTACTGCACAAACTGGATCCAAACAAAGCACAGGGAGGAAACAGAATTAGTAACAATGACAGCAAGAACTTCAGCAAGAACTTATGGTACCATTATATCTATTATTCACTAGGTCATATAAATATGGGGAGATTCCTCAAGATTGGAGACATGCCCTTATTAAACCTGTCTTTAAGGCAAGGGGGAGTAGGACAAACCCAGAGTCATGTAGAACCTTAAGTCTACTTTCATGTTGTGGAAAAATAATGGAGAAGGTAATATTGGATAAGTTATTGTCAGAACTGTATAGGCTGGGACTTGAAACCATGTATCAGCATGCATATGTTGAAACTAGATATATTACCACCTGTAACATGATGTTCTATAACAATATAATAACAGCTATGAATGAAACATGATGCTGTCATGTAATTTATATAGATTTAACCTCAGCATTTGACAGGGTCATACACAAAACACTGATCAATAAAGTAGTACAAATCGGTATTGATGTACTCTTGATGAGATGGATAGTTGCATGACTTACAGATAGGACATGGCAAGTATCATACAGCAGTTGGACAGGTGAAATCCTTGGTTACACTCAGGGTGTCCCACAGTCTCTGTCCTAGGCCCTTACTTGTTTAGATTGTATCTTTAAGACCTACATTTTTCATCTGAGGTGTTCTACAGTCTATATGCAAATGACCTGAAATTGGGTAAACTGATTACGTGTGTTACAGATAAGGCATGTCTGCAAAATAACTTGACTAAATTGACCATTTAGGCACAGGAAAATAATATGCTGATAAATATATCAAAAACTAAGCATATGAGATCTGGGAAAAATAAATTAAAAGGTGAATATTTAGTACAGCACACATTGAAACTGTAGGCTCATTTAAGGACCTGGGTATATGGGTAGATTCAGCTATGAGTTTTTTAAATCATATCACCCAACTGGCTAATGATAGTTATAGAGCTATAGGTTGTATAAAAGATTTATAAAGTCTAGGAAATCAAAAATGATGAAGTCACTGTTTGTTAGTTACATTAGATCGAAAGTTGTGTATGGAATAGCAATATGGAAACCCTATAAGAAAACAAGCATGAGTAAACTGGAAAGAGTACAGCAGAAATATACCAAGGGCATCCATGGATGTGAACATTTAAGTTATTATGAAAGAATAAAATATCTGAACTTGAGATATCTAAGAGGAGATCTTATTCAGGTATATAGGGCATTTAGAGACAACTACTTCTGGGGTTATCAAAAAGTACTAGAGAATCATCAGCCAACCTATGTAGAAGATTATATAGCAATAAGAAGTGTACTAATTGGTTCTCTGACAGATTAGCCGATGAATGGAACAGGCTACCAAATTACATTAAAGCAACTGCTAGTTTAGATATTTTTAAGAACAGCCTGGACACTTATTATGGGAACAAGTGTTTTGATATATTGGCAAGCTAGAAGGGCATCAATGCCCGTGCTTGAAATATTTGTATGCTTGTATGTATGTATGTATGTATATATGTATGTCTCAAACTGGCAAACAACTTGAATTTTGGAAGTATGTTGATAATTTATTTTATATCCAACTATATGCTTGTTAGGTTTTATGCAATTACTACAGGCTCAAAAGCCAAAGTAAACAATAAAGAAGACAAAGGTCTGTCTTGTTTTATGTCCTTGATTATCTTTATTGACTGAGAAAAAAAGATTCTAGTTTAACTTAGGAGAAGGAGAATGAATGTTGATAAAGATGATTAATAAGAGATAAAAAGTTACTTGGGAATCTAAATATTTCTTATGTTGTATTTGAATAAGACCAGTTTACTGACTGGAAGACTTTGTTAAGATCCAGGCTAATTATAGATAGTTCTTGTTTATTGTCATTAGCATAATCAGCTAAAGCATTTATCATCTTGATGTTATTCTGCATTTGCCTTTTTATTACAAAGCTAGTTTGGCATTTCTCTATTAACATAGGAAGTATGTTTAATCTGTTGACAATGATTAATGTAAAATGGTATCAATGTTGTATAATGACATCAGTCTATAAGATGAGCATGATGATGGATCGGGTATGTTAAGTGTAATTTAATTTCTGTGAATCCTTTCTCTAAAAGAAATAAAACAGTGTGAGGTAATATTTCATGTAAATCATGAATTATGACATAATTTCCTGGAGCTTTATTGTCTTACAGCCTTTCAATTTGCTCTTTCATTTCTCTTATTTTCTCCAAAAATAATGTTTTTGTATATTTCTATTTAAAAGATATCAGTTATTTTTTTATTTTCTACACTACTATTCTGTGCATGAATTTTGTCATAGTGTGTTTTTTGAACAGTCCAGATTGTCTTCCATGTTCTTTTATTTCCTTTTACCACTCTTTTTCTCTTTCTTTCTCTCTCTCTTTTATATATTTACATATATATATATATATATATATATATATATATATATATATACTGTTAATGTTATTAGTTATCGCTGTCATTTTGTATCCAACAGCCAGCTTATGTAAGCCTTTAGGAGTTAGAGGATAAGAATGTAAAGTGATGCTTTCTAAACTAATGCAAACATAATTATGTAGGATCTTCTGAAATTCTGCATTCACCGTTTGTATTTTAACTTCATTTTTGTCTGTTCCAATAAGTCTTTATCCCACTGCTGCCTGTTGTTGTAATACCAAGTACAGGCTTTGCCACACAAATATTGTTTCATTGAGTACCATAGGATTTCATCTGAAACTTCACCATTATTACTGAAGTCTAAGAACTGTTGTCATTTTATTAGAAGCAACTCTTTATTTTTAAACATTGTTATATAAGCTGGTAATCTATTAAAGTAAACATTTTTCTTGGATTTATCATTACTGTATAAGTAATTGCATTGTGATCTGATAAGTATGTTATCACCTTTACCTTTTCTATTTTAGAAATTAAATAATTTAAAATAGATACCATATAGATTTTGACTGTATGCTAAATCTGTAAGACTATTGAGTGTAAAACAAACAATGTGATTAAGAAAAGTTATTAACATCTACAAAATTATGTAAGTAAAGTTTCTAAATCCTTAGCTGATGATGAAATTCTAGGTTTATTGATCTCACTGTTATCATTTTCTTTAAATGTAAAATTAAAAGTCTCCTGCCATTGGTATACTTCCCTGCATATTCCAAGTTAACATTTCCAAATACTTCCCTAGAGTTAGCAATAGCTCTTAGAATCTAATACTGATTTGCTATTATTTAGATTCTCATCTGATATTCACTAATGACCATATACATACCTTCATCATCAGCATATGAGTCAATAAACCAGACATTATAACAGAATTTATCCATAAGATCACTGTTCTTCTTTGATTATCTTTGAAGTTAGAACTTGCTAGCACTGTATCTTTTAATATCATATTGCATTAAGCGATTTTCATGTAAAAAGCCAAATGTTTTGTACATTTTTAAGTATTTAAACAAAATATATTTTACTGCCAATGCTGAAGCCAATTGGCATTTAACGAAGTACATTTTAAAGAAGACATCTTATGTCAGTGACATACATGTTGCTATTGCTAGTTGCTATTCGGATTGTAGAACACAAAATATTGTGTATTTAGCAGCATGCCCAAAATGTACTGCATTTTATGTAGGGAAGTCAATTAGGCATTTAAAGGAGAGAATATCAGAACATTTGTCTGATATTCATCTGTCTGACATTAAAAATGCTTAAGCTAACCATGTTGTGAACAACAATGAAAACCATCAGTTTTATTTTAGAGTAGCAGTGCTTAGCTGGTTTGCACTGGTTTGTGCATTGCTTAACGTTGTAAAGCACCACTAAGCAATGCCAGCTTAAGCACTGTTCAGCCCTTGGTTGCCAATTTAAGCACTGCTCAGCTGAGCTCAATGGGTTTGTGCGGTGCTAAGCGAAGTACCTCATTTTTAAAAATGGCCCAGCAGCAGTAAAGGGAGGGAAAAAAGCCTTACTTAAGTGCATCTGGTGGGAATACAGCCTTAATCTTTTGGAGTTTGATCTTGGAAGAGACTATAGAAGGAGTCGGAGAGGGTTCACACTTCCAGGCGCAAAGCTGGGGCATTCTGGAGTCCAAAGTCATGGTTGGACTCCTTGTAAAATATCATGACGTTTGGCTGCTGCAGGACCAGTACCAGGGGTTGGAATACAAATCAGATGCCTAGAGCCATCAGATAGACAGGTAAGCATAATGGTGTGTTTCTCTCCCCACAGCTGCAGAGGAGAGAGCTCGCAACCTGGAGGCCCATGCAGGGCACCTGGACAGGTTGGTCAGTGAGTGTGGTGAGTACAGATGTATCTTGCAATCTATAGTGAAATAAACAAGAAAGAGTAATAAATTAGTAACTGCCAGTAGGTATATTCAGTTTTGATTGTACCACAATGAATGTGGTCATAGACCTGGACTGATATAACTGAGTAATGCCAGGTACAGTTCAATAAAGATGAAAGCATGAAACCTGATAATGTTAAGGAAATAAAGTTCCAACTGCATTAAGAATGTTAAGGTAATGTTCTACTGCATTAATAATATTAAGGAAACGGAAATAAAAAAAGTGTGTAGTGCATTAATTATGGAATTACAGCTATATTGCAAATCCAACATTATTTCAACTGTTCATCAATAAAGATTGTAGCTATATACCAATCACTGCATGATGTCTCCCCTAATAAAGCTGTGTTGTGTAATATGTGTGTATTTTGGGCTGCTGGTCATGAAATCAAGTATGACAACTGTTGTGAAGTAAATATAGTACCACTAAGCGACTGAAGGTTAGCTAATAAAGAGTGTTTTGCTAAACTGTAGATGTGGAGCTGTACTACAAGATATAATGCATCATGATATTTGTTCTGCAGTAAGAGCTGAACCAATAATAGGAATGGCCAAAGTATATTGTGTATCTCAGGATTGCCTTGTGTTAACCATTGCATTTCAGCTGTATGCATTCCTGATGTTAGTTACACTGCTGCAGGCAAGTATGAAACTGTAATAGCTGTAGACTGCAAATATACCATCTGTAACAGTATATGGGTAAGGAAGCCAACTCAGCACTCTGATATGGTCTGTACACATCACACATATTTCCACCCACAAGGGATTAATTGTCTACACCTGCAATCCATGTATTAATACACAATTCACCTACTATCTCTGTCATGCATGAATCTCATGCATGTGTGTTCAAGTGTCACTGCTTTCTTATATAACACTCTACCTCTATTACCAGGTCACAGGTTGTTACCAGATGAGCTCTAGGCACATATCAGTCAATCAATATTCAGCAGTGGCTCAGTAGCTCAGTAGCTCAGTTTGATAAACACTAGGTGTGATATATATTTTGTCACAGACAGACCTGGGTTCGAATCTAGGGACATGTACTACTAAATATTTATAAAAACAGTTATGTATTGTTAACAGATATTCTCCCCACAAGAATTACAGGCAAATAAGTGACTGTAGTAGCTGTTCCAGTGGGTTACTAATTTGTGTGTTCAGATATATCCAGAGTGTTAACCACATTGTTCATCAAGGTGATAAGATGTCAGTATATACAGTCAATAAGTACAATACCAATACAAGTTAATAAAACAAATAAAACTGTTTAATCTTGGTATGGCTGTATGCCTAGTGTGTCTGTGAATGTCTGCTGATAATCTAACCCTATGCCTACCATGGACGGCAAGATAGGCGTAAACTCCCTGTACTGTGGACGGTACATGTCTCTCAAGTGTCACACTGTCATGGACTGTGATCACTGGTGCCTAATCCCCTGCACAGAGATTTAACACCCACTTGATTTATGTCAGTAGCACAGTCACACTACATCAGTCCACAATACACCTTGTTAGTCATATATGTCCCCTTGACATGTACTAGTCCATTGTAGCTATGTACCTGTAGGTCTTACAGCTTGGCCCATAGTGTCCCATGTGGATAGTTTGATAGGTATGTAGGTGTTATGGAAGCCATAGGACACATGTAGACATAAAGTAGGGCACACCTTCACAGTATATAAGAGTACTGTTGCAAACAATATAGCTTATACTGGTAATAATGGAATGTCTTTTTCTCTCTCCCCCCACCCCTTATCTGCATCATAATTTATTATTGTTATACATCAGGTATGGTTTACTTTTAATATATGTTGTTCACAAAACATTATGTTGAACCTTGTGTTTTATTATTGTTATATATTACAATGGTTGCATACTAACATACCTTGTTGAATTACCTATGTTTTTGGCCTTATGCCGTAACTGTTACTGGCATGCTGTTACAATACTGACTGTTATCTCACTTATTGTTGTGGCCCATATGCTATGCAATGGTGTGTTACTGAGTTATTTGCAACATCCTGGCATGCTGTTATAACTAACGTTCATACGTTGCTACTATGCTATCGGCCCTAAGGCCTGTACAAGTCTATCCATAACAATTCCCTGGTTATTTCTTCCCACACTATTTACTTCCCTGGACCCCTGTCTAGTAGGGTGACTGACATGATCCCTGAGGTGAATTTCCTTTCTCCCATCCAATCGTCAAAGTTCCTTTTGAAGAGGGCCAAAGAGGCGCTCTGCTTGACATGTATGGGCAGTCTATTCCAGTGTCTGGGGAGTCTCTGGGTCAGGAACCTATCCCTCCAGCATGTTTTGTTTATTGTGATGACAAGGTTTAGATCCCTGGAGAGTGTGGCTCTGAGGGATTGGGATTTCTTTAAGTGTAGCATGTCCAACAGCTCTGGGTTTGACATGGCCTTGTATGTTAAGCAGAGGTTGCCTCTGAGTAGACGATATGCAACAGAGTATAGTTGGAGTTTTTTAAGATGGTCAGCATAGGGCATCTGCTGTAGGCCTGTGATTCTTTTAGTGAGGTATTTCTGTGGCCTTTCCAGTTGTCAAAGATATCTTGAGAGGTACATACAAAACGGGGCATTGTATTCTATAATGGGCCTAATGAGGGATGAGTACAGTGGGACATTGACCTCCTTTTTTCTGGATGAAAAGCCCTTAGTGATGAGGTGTGCCACATAGAAGGATTTCCTGACTGTTGTGGTGATGTGGTTATCGAAGGTGAGACCACTGTCCACCTGTATCCGTAAGTCCCTTATCACACTTTTGGTGTTTAGTGTACTGCTACCTATGTGGTAATTCATGGGTACATGTTTTTTCCCAAAGGGGATAACTATACATTTCTTGACATTGAGCTTGAGCCCATGGCTCTGGCACCAAGCATCTGTTTCTGTAAGGCCCTTTTGTAGAGTATCTACATCATTTGGGGATTCAGTAATGGCTCCCAGTTTGCAGTCATCTGCGAACTTTGTTAGCCAGAGTCCCTTAATGTTGGCTTGTACTTCAGAGAAGTAGATGCCAAACAAGAGCAGTCTCAGGACTGAACCCTGAGGTACTCCACTTGTCACTTGTCTGGAGCTGGATTTGGAGTCGGCTACCTTTACAGTGTGGGTTCTGTCAATAAGCCAGATGGCAACCCATCGAGTGACATAGGGATTAATGCCCAGCTTAGTAAGTCTATTTATGATTCCAGAGTGGGGGATGGTGTCAAAGGCCTTGACGAGATCCAGATAGGCTGTGCGGACCACCTTACCCTCGTCCGTGGCTCTGAAGACTGATTCGAAGAAGTCAGTTAGGTTCAGGAGACAAGATCAGCCCTTTACAAACGCAAACTGGGTGGGGTTCAGTGTTTGAAGGTTGTCAATGTCTTTGTTTATAAGTTCCATGATAATACATTCCATGGCCTTGCAGATCAGGCTCATCAGACTGATGGGGTGGTACTTCCCGGGATCCAAGGTGGATCCCCCTTGTGGAGTGGGACAACTGTAGAACTGTAGCTGTGCGCCCCTCAGTGGGCACAAAGCCTGAGGTGAGGCTGTGATTAAACATGACACTTAGGTGAGGTGCCAGTTCATTTTGTAGTTCATGTAGTACACAGCCCGGGATGTCATCTGGTCCCATGGATGCTGTATTCTTAGCTTTGGAGAGTCCGTTTTTTACCTGTGTGGCCATTATTACTGGAATTTGGCAATCTTCCGGTATTGAGATGGGCCATTTAGGGGGTGGGGGGGTGAAGTTGGCACTGAATTGATCTGCCAGGATATTGGCAATATCCTTGGGATCAGTATATTTAATGCCATTCTGTTGTAGCTCAGAGCAGATCTGAGCATTGCCATTTAGATTCTTGACATAGTTATAGAATGCCTTGTGGTTGTCTTTGGAATCTTTGGCAATTTTATTTTCATAACTAGCTTTGGAGGATTTTATGAGGGATCTCAGCTTCTTAGTGAGTAAGGGAGTTTTTTGCATCCTGGGATTTTCCTCTTTTCTGCAACAGTTTCTTCCTTTTGTTGTAAAGTTTGTTTATGGCAGGGGACCACCAGATTGGCTTCCTTTTTTGGAGAAGAGCATCTTGGTTCTATTTGGGATGGCACATTTCATGCATGAGTGGATGTGCTCGTACAGTGCCTTAGTGAATATGGACACTCCTCCACCTTTAGTGTTTCCGTACTGGTTTGGTGGCCAGAAAGTGTGGTAAGAGTTGTAGCCTGGTATTGCAGGGGTGCTCTTTGGAGCCTTGAACCAGGTCTCAGTTACTGCACAGATAGTGATGTTCTCCATTTTTAGGAGTGCCTCGAGAGAGTGCATTTTGAGGTTTAGACTTCTAGCATTGAGTAGCATTACCTTCAGAATTTTCATGCTTGTACCTGTTATGGTGGTGGGTTTGTCCTTTGAACTTTGCCTAAAAAAGACACTATGGGGTGACAAAAGCCTTAGCCAGTAATCTGAATCCCAGGGTTGACAGGTGCAGACCATCTCTGGCAAAGCATTGTGGTCTGTCAATCATGTCGTCCCAGCCAGACAGATACTGGATCCCCTTTGAATGACACCAGAAGCTTAACCAATTGTTGAAGTCAATCATTTTGTCCTTATATTGTGGTATCATTCTGGGCTAGGCAGGATGCTACTCAGGGCTAGGGTCATACCTACATGGGCCACATGATCCAAGAGCTCATCCATGTCTCTTTTCATGTAGTCCAGGGAGGTACATCTCAAGTCATTCACTCCAACATGGACAATGACAGAGTCATATTTGTACTTGTTGTGGAGTGACTTGAGTGCATGCATTATGTGGTGGATCCTGGCACCCGACAGGCAGCTGACTGTAATTTTCTCCTTGTTCAGCCTGGTGAGTGGGACATCAGTGTGCCTGACTATAGAGTCACCTATGACTAAAATGTTAGGTACATTGTCTTGCCTTAGGGGCTGTTGCTGAGTGGCACACTGGTGTTGTGAGCTACGTGACACTTTGGTTGTGATTGGTGTTTGCATTTCAGCCGCATCCCTGCCATGCATAACATCAATGCAGGGACATGCAAATATGAGTCTGATGCACAGGGTGACTATAGTACATTACCTTACATTGTTTACTGCGGTTCTGTTATGCCATGACAAGTTTTGTCTGCTGGCATGTGTCATGAGTACACATTAACGTGTTGGTTTCTTATTGTATGATGTTAGATTAGTGGAGGTGTCGCAGAGTGACAGGTGTCTCTCGGAACTTTGTATGTTTCTGTTGCAGGGGTCTGAGTTACTATGCTGTGGAGACTAGGTGGCAATAGAGTGGCTCAGGGTGGCATGGTAGAAAGCAGACATATGACATCAGCAAGGTAAGGCTTTATATGTGCATGGTTACCTAGGTGCATCTGTGTAGAGCAGTGTGTCAGAGGCAATAAGGCACAATGGCCACAGGGGAAACAGATCACTACCCTGTTGCCATCCAATGCAACCTGCAACAAATTATCTGATGGTATTTTACATTTATAATGTCTAAAATGTCTGCCCAAGGTCTTGACTCTATAAAATGAAAATAAACATCTATCACCCAACAAGTAATTCAGTCTTTCAACAGCCAATAAAATGTCCTAGTGTTGTCCATAAAATCATGAGTATTCCTGCCATAGCTTGTTGTAAACCTAATTCTTTGGTTATGCTCCTGATTTACATGCATTTTGTCCTTAAGTAAATCACTTCTACAAAGTTGTTGTACCTCCTTACTAATTATAACCAACTGTGCTGAAGGGTAACCTTGTTCCTTAAAATGTTTAATTAAGTCCTGGTTGAAATGTGCATAATCTTCTATGTTAGAGCAGATACGATGAATCCTCATAAATTGAGACTTAGGGATATTGCTAATAACATGTTTGGGGTGACATTATAAATGTCATTAAAAACATAATATACCATCAGATAATTTGTCGCAGGTTGCATTGATGGCACCAGGGTAGTGGGCTGTTTCCCCTGTGGTCATTGCTCTTTTTCTAACTACATCTATCAAACTAAGGAATTCACTAGTAAAAATGCACCACAGATTTTTTTCAGTAAACATTTTCTCCAATTGCAGTAGTGATTGGGTCATTTACCTTGTGGTATGTACTTGCTCGGCCTTTTATATTTATTTATTATAATTATTATTATTATTATTTATTGGCATTTATTGACCGGGAAAGTCGACTGGATCAAGGACCCATTTTCAGTGGAGGCCCGGGGAGAAAAGCTCCCGAATTATTACAGAGACTAATACCCAACATAATTTTAAATTTAGAGTATTAGGTCTTACTGATGTTGATAAGAGAAATGGAGATATTAGAAATAAAACAGAAACTATGGAAGTAGAATGGATAGTAAGGCTCAGGGCCAATGCAGGATATGGCCTTAATGATGTTATTCCACTGAGACCAGTTTTAAAGAATAGACCATTATGTAGATAATGTATATTTTAGTAATTTATGGTATGTTCTTTATATGTTTGCCATATACCTAGTAGTATATATTTTAATTTAGTATTTTTAATATAAATTAGTAGATGTATATTTTTATAGTTTTATGTGATGTTTTAGAAGGGAATGAATGTAAAATAATATGGCTTTAAGAACCAATTAAGTTGAATGTCTTTAGGTATAAAATGAGTGTGCTGACTTGGGTAATTCATACACCTGAAGAAGCCTAATGGTAAAAGCGCTTGTGTGTGTTCATTATTTTTAAAGCAGTCTGTCTTTCAAAGAAGCTGGAGCCTGGTCTTTGCTTAGTGACGTTTTGCATATTTGTTCCTTGGATATCTCTTTTTGTATTTTGGATTTATCTGTTTTCAAACTACACCAGGGAGATGGCTACAGGAATAGAAGAAATAGAAACCATAGAATTGGACTATAACCCGAATCCATGTATTGAGAACAGTGAACAAAGTATTACTGAATTTATGAGCAAGGTAAGCGAAACAATTAATCCATTGCTTAATAGTTGCTTGCAAATAGAAGCAACAGACTCACCTAATGTAGACTTTATACCAATGAGAAATGCCTAATGTAGACTTTATACCAATGAGAAATTACATTTTTGCTCTAGAAAAAGAACTTTTTAAACTAAAAAGAGTGGAGTATGAAAGATTCCACCTAGAAATTTGTTTAACAGAAAGTATTGTACCTCGGGGTTTAAGGATTCTAAAAATGCCGGCTCAGGATCCGTGTGACCCATTGTTATTGAGTGAATGACAGAAATTGAATTTAAACACAAGTTTGGGTTATTTAAGACTGTTGATAGAATCTGCTAAGCGAGAAGCCAATAAGATAATAGATCTAATTAAAATTAAATATAGATCTATATGTGATAAATATGATCCTGCTCTAACTACAAAACTGCTGGATGATATCACTAATAATATTAACTGCTATGCTCGTAAGCTAGCGCAAATCAAGTTAAAGAAGCTACTGAGGGATCGTAAGGATTATGCTGCAGGTCATGTCTTTACTTGGCCTCGTGAAATAAATAATATTGCAACAGCTGCTGATGTACAATCCAATATAGAATGTGAGCCACAAGTGAATGAAAGGTGCTTAAATACAGAATTGACATTGAAAAAAGGAGTAGTTTTAGATGACCCATCCAGAACTGTAGAAGCAGCTAACGTTAACGTACAGGAAATGACATCACTGGGAGCCAGAAGCAAGAATATCGTAGTGACTGCAGAAGTGCATCACAATGGTAAAGAGAACAACAGAAAAAGATGTACATTTAATCAGCAATCCTCTTTTTTGGAGTTGGAACTAATATACAACCAAAAGAAAGTGCCACTGAGCTTTCCGTTACCTATAAGAGAAAGGTAGTTGAGCAAAGGGGCAAAAAATCAACAGATGAGAGGGAGAAGTGTTACACGAGGAAAAAGGAAGCTACAGGAAGAAAGGGTGAGTCCTTATACCATAAAAAAAGCATTCAACAAAGTAAGAACATAATAGTTAATATATCCACACATGTTTTAACGGTGGATGAAATGAATGCACTGCAAAAAGGACTCTCCTTTATACCAGCAATGGATAGTGACATTACTAGTTTAGTTTTGGACTTAAAAATGTTTACGAGGAATGTTATGCTCAAAATGATGTTTGGTAATAATGAATGTCAAGATAACTTGTTTAAGGAACCCAGTTTATTCATACCTAAGCAACATTCACTTATCAATGCATTTGAACAGTTGTGTATAGATGACTTTTATAAGATTTATCATGAACAGGAAAGTAAAGAAGTCAAGTACAAATGGAATAATTTAACAGTAAATGAGTATAAAGCTATGCTAGACCTACAACATAACCCTTATATTGTAATTAGACCAGCAGATAAAGGGGGACAGATAGTGCTGTTAGATAAAGATGTGTATGAAATTAAAATGACTGAAATGTTAAAGGACACACAATTCTATGAATGTATTAATAGTGTACAGATAGAGCAAATGATTTATAAAGTTAATTTGAAGAAGTCTAATGGTGAAAGCACTTGTGTGTGTTCATTATTATTAAAGCAGTCTGTCTTTCAAAGAAGCTGGAGCCTGGTCTTTGCTTAGTGACGTTTTGCATATTTGTTCCTTGGATATTTGGCAAAGACACCTGGTTGCTGTTGGTCTGATTTTTGTATTTTGTTCCTTAAAATGTTTAATTAAGTCCTGGTTGAAATGTACATAATCTTCTATGTTAGAGAAGATACATTGAATCCTCATAAATTGAGACTTAGGGAAATTGCTAATAACATGTTTGGGGTGACATTATAAACGTCATTATAAACGTAATATACCATCAGATAATTTGTCGCAGGTTGCATTGATGGCACCAGGGTAGTGGGCTGTTTCCCCTGTGGTCATTGCTCTTTTTGTAACTACATCTATCAAACTAAGGAATTCACTAGTAAAAATACGCCACGGATTTTTTCAGTAAACATTTTCTCCAGTTGCAGTAGTGATTGGGTCATTTACCTTGTGGTATGTACTTGCTCGGCCTTTTATATTTATTTATTATTATTATTATTATTATTATTATTATTTATTGACATTTGTTGACTGGGAAAGTCCACTGGATCAAGGACCCATTTTCAGTGGAGGCCCAGGGAGAAAAGCTCCCGAATTATTACAGAGAAAAAAATAATGATTTAACAATATTGATAGAATTACATTATAATACTTACAAGACTTATAAAATTTAGACAACAAAAAGTTGGTAATCAGTACATAATATAATCACAGATAACTAAAATACAGTCCAGTAAATGAGTTCATTATTACATTTTTGCATTGCATTATATATGGCGGTTATTGCAGAACAAATAGTGGTACATTAGCTGCATTACAAGCATGGTTGTAGTAATTTGAACTGTGGATGTAGATTAGTAATAATTAGGGAAGGTTTAATAGTGGCTTGATTGTTTTGGAATTGCAAAAGAGGTTATTTAGGTAATATGATTTTAATGTTGATTTAAATGCCTTTGTACAGTCTGTTTGGGTAATACGAGAGGGTAAGGAGTTCCACTGTTTTGCAATGCAATATGAGAACAAACACTGTCCAGCTCTTTTATTGGGTTTGGTTACACTTAATAGCAATTTGTTGGAGGATCTATGTGTACATGTAGGAGTATAGGTTTGTAATATAGAAGAGAGTGCTGGGCAGGTATTTAGTTTATAAATTAGTTTATGGGCTATCATTAACTGGGTATAACAGAGGTAGTTGAGGAATTCAAGCCAGATCAGTTCAGAGATTGCTTGGCAGTGGTGTGAGCTTTCCTGAGGCAAATGTAACTATTTTATAGTAGCAAGACTGAAGTTTGTTGCTGAGGGATGAGTGAAGGTTAGTAAAGATGACATTACCATATAGAAGGGAAGGGATGAGTAAGGTATTTGCCAGTTTTGTTTTGGTGTGATTGTCTAAGTAGAGTTTATGATGATAAAGTTTGCCTAATTTAAAGTGTGTTTTCTTTATTGTGTTAAGAATGTGTGATTTAAAGGTGAGTTTGTCTATTGTAATGCCTAGTAGTTTGGCAGATTTTACTATTTATATTTCTGTTCTGTCTTTAGAAAATATTTTGAAATCTATATCTGGTGGTTTTGAAGAGAATAGTAGAAGTTTTGTTTTTTTGGCATTTAGCAGCAGTTGTGCATTATTTAGCCAAAAAAAGGAAACTAATGCCCTTTATTATACTCATTAAATTGTGAAAACTTCCAAGGCTTTAAGTTTGGTATAATAGATAGTGTAGATATAGAACCTGGGGGGGATTGGAAGAATCAACTAAGTAAAAAGGAATTAGTATGGCAACTTAGGATTGCCGCCAATTTCATCCCAGGTATTAATGATAATGTCTCTACAGTACCAGCCCTTAAAGACCGAACATTTATCAAGAAGTATGGTTCTGTGTTGAATACAGGAGTATATTCTTGATTTTGTTTTTGCTACCACCCTGTATGTACTTTTACACTTAAACTTACATTTCATTCCATTATAATATATATTTTTTATTTTTGAATTACTGATTTATATGTTAGTAGGTTATATTTACC
Source organism: Protopterus annectens (assembly GCF_019279795.1). Taxonomy (NCBI): domain Eukaryota; kingdom Metazoa; phylum Chordata; order Ceratodontiformes; family Protopteridae; genus Protopterus; species Protopterus annectens. The sequence goes on from NC_056735.1 coordinate 676,874,721, forward strand.
TTTAATATTCTTTATACATGGAATTTTATATTTTCAGTTTTATTCTGGAATTTAATATTTTATCTTTTATATATAAATTTGAATAGATTGTTTTATGGAATTTTGCACTATTTTTTAGCTCTTAATTGATTAATTAATCATGAGTTAGCTGGAATATATAAATTGTGCATTTTGAGTGACATTAACTATTCAACCTGTTCTGATGAAGTCATTATAACATGATGAAAGCGCTTAACTAATTTTGGAGGTTACTTTTTATTGTTTGTCAATAAAGGAGTTTTTCACTGATGGCCACTGGGTGCTTTTTGTTGGTTACTCATTGATAAAGATATTGAAGAGTAGTGGTCCCAGAATGGAACCCTGTGGGACTCCTATGCTATTTGACAGATATTCAGATTGGATGTTATGCCATCTTACTGATTGCTGCCTTTTGTTTAGGTACGACATAAACCAGTTGAGGGATTTGGGGGAGCAGCCAAGTTTTGTTAGTTGGATTAGAGGTTTAGTATGTGATACTGTGTCAAAAGCCTTAGATAGCTCTAGTAAGATTACTGAAGTAGGGTTACCAGTATCTAAGGCTTTATTGACAGTATCAGTGAATGAGAGTAGGGCTGTAATAGTGCTGTGACCTGGGCAGAAGCCGTGTTGGGTGGGAGACAGTAGATCATTATCCAAGAGGTATTTGACTATATTGGCCAGACTTCCAGACCTATGAGGCTACGCAAATCAGAACATCTTAGTAATATCAAAAATAAATATTCCACAAATGTTCTATACAAACATACTAATATCCATACTTCTGCTAGCTTTAAATTTATTATAGATACAATTTTGTGTAATAGATGCTATAACACTGGTTGGCACAACCTCCTTAATAAAAAGGAGAAATCATGGATTGTGAGACTGGGTGGATTATTTCCTCCTGGTTTGAATGATCATTTGTGAAATTAATTATTATTGGTTAATTAGCCACTTACTTTCTTGGTGATTTTATAAAGTGTGATTGACTGCAGTTAATATGATAAATTGACAAAGGCCTTTGGGCTGAAACCAGTTTGTTGACTGTCGGTTGACTTTAATAAAGTCTGTTTTGTCCCATCCAAGCTGGTGCTGGCTGTTCTTTGTGTTCTGGATTGCTTTTTGAGCCTTTGCACCTGCCGTCCATGCAGAATTACAGTTACTTATATTTACACACACACACACACACACACACACACACACACACACACACAGTTGTTTGTTGCACGATTAGAACCCCTACCTATCTGGTAGTATACACTACAGCACTATGCACTTATCGCATGCGCCACTGGGTTTATCTGTTATTAGAATGTCAGCCAGTGTTGTTAAGGTAGGTGGCATCAGCAGGTGTTGACAGGGAGGACAATGTGCAAGAGTACTCTACTCACAGGGCCTTAAAATGATTCACCATGGCACTGACAAATGCCAGATGGCCATGTCTGTACCACTATTAGGGAAATATCTACACACACACACACACACACACACACACACACACACACACACACACACACACACACACACACACACACACACACACACACATACACACAGTGGGTGCTGTGAGATTAGAACCCCTACCAACCTGCTATCACACACTATAGTGTGCAGTACATATTGTATGTACCACTGGTTAAATCTGTTGTACACATGGCTGCAGCCACAGTACTTATGGACTATGCAAAGTGGCATTGTATTACACTGCATGTATGGCCTGCAGAGTAAACCTGCTTTATGTTGTTAGTGTATCTAGTGTCCTAGCAGTGGGGTACATGTTAATACCCCTGGTATGTGTGTACAGGTACCAGTTCCACCATGTCTGCCCAGTTGCAGTTTGCTAGGTGAACAATTGGCCATTGACAATATGGCCTGTCCAAGTCCTGCGTTGACGCCATTGTACATTGCACCACCTGCTCACCATTGTCTGTCTGCATTCCACAGATAGAGGGTTCCGTGTTTGAGTGGTTATGCCATTATGTGGCCTTTGTCTGTTACCACCAAACAAATGCTGTGTGTGTAGGTGCAGATAACCCCAGCATCCTGCATGTATGTGTGGATGTAACTAGCTGTGTGTGTGTGTTATGTGACTGTGTGTGTTATATAGATATATGTGGAGGGTCTAAATCACTCTACACCTTTATGTAGCTCTGTATATATATATATATATATATATATATATACACACACCCACATAGTACCACAAACTGATAGATTGGGTAATCATGTGTGAGTGGGATAGGGAGAGACAGATATGTATACAGTGCTGCCTGTATGCACACACATATTTTCATATATCAGTTCCTCAGGCAAATGAGGCATGAGACATGGGCTAAAGTTAGCTAAATGTAGAAGCATGCCCATGGCTGTCAGTACTTACAAGGTGACTCCAGGTCAGGCCTAACCATATTCCAGTCCGGGATTTTGTGTGCTGCAGCCAATTGGCTGCTACACTTGATTTAACAGTCACCTCCTTGATATTTTGTCCAAGGCATTCCCTGGCTATGTACTGAACATAATATATGTCTCATACCTATCAAGTGTGACGGTTGTAATGAAATGTACAGAGTTTTCATATGTATGTTACGTTGTACATAGCTTTGTTGATTTCTGGTACACTACTGGCAAATTGTTTTAGGTTGACATTAGGACATGCTGACAGACATTTCAGTTACTGACTCCATACACACCAGCAAAGCCATGGTAATGCACAGCCTGTTATTCTCTGCACTTTGTCCAGATTTCCTGCTCAAACTAGTTGAGAGGTATGATGTGACTGGGGTACATGATGTAACACCACACATGGGGTGGCAGTCTTCACACCTCTCACTGTACATGTTTTTGCAGAATGTCCAGCATTCTGCCCCATATGTCTGCTCTGTTCCTCATACAGTTGTGGTTATCCAGTAATATACTACTAAATGCAGTCCACTGAATTGCTGTAAGTACTGACACAGTTAAGTGATGGCCTTTACATCCTGCTACTAATCTGACCTGTTGTAACCTGCTGTTATACTAGCTAGCCACTTACTAGGTTACTCAGAGCATATGATTAATGTCTTTTTGTTTGGCTCTCTGACACCCATTGTCTCTGCCTTTGTCCAGCTTTCCGGCATGAACAGATTGAGGCATATTGACAGTCTGTAGGACTCCTTCCATAGGAGTAACTCACATGCAAAAGTTGTAGGTGCAGACAGCTTCGAACCATAAACACCATTAATCATGCTAATGTACTTAGCCCAGTAAGTCACCAGATGGTGAAGTTTAATTCCACACACAATCAACAGCAGACAGACAGAAATAACACTGTGTGAGCCTTACTGTGACTCCTGCATTTTGTGTAAAATAGGACATTTGGACAGGTTCTTTGTGACCACCCTGGGATTGTGTGGTCTGCAGATATATCTTGCAAACATATAACTGTTATTACAGTTGTATGAGAACACTGGTGTGTTGGGGGTAGTGGACTCTGGCATTGAAAGTGTTGCGTCTGTCCTATGACCCTGCTATTTGGTATTCCCCTTGCATACTGCTGTGTGTTTTCCAGCCTTGTGACCTCATGCATATTATGAGGGACACAGTACCTGTTGTCCCAAGTAGCTGTTAGCTTTCTGCAAGAAGCCCAGCAACCCACTCTATTCCCTTACATACACGCAGCAGGTCCATGCATATGCTACCATAGTCTATTACTCTCATCATAAAAGAAATCGCTGTTCTTCCTCAGGGAAAGCGAGAACATAACATTGAAACTGCTAAAACTGTACAAGGAAATGCATACATTTTATTAATAACAGTTAAAACAGCACTAAAGTGATAAACTTCAATTGGCTAAGCGCTTTCAGCAGAATGCCTTCTTCAGATCCATTTACATTTGTAGTAAAGGTGAGTGACTTACTTTGTGGATGCAGCAGTTGGGAAACCTGTGTTTTAGGGCTGACTCTGTCTGATGCACATAGAACACAGCCAATACATGGTAAGGTAGAGGTTGTGTGGTGTGGCTGGCATCCATTTTACTATGTATGTGAGCCAGAGTAAGGTGTCAGTCCCTAGGGCTCTACGTTGTCAGTACATGTTCTATGCATTGTCTCTTTGTTAAGGTCAGGGCATACTGGGCATGCCTACATCTGCCTACAGGAACAGGCTCAGGGGGTTCCTCCTCTGAGTCCCCCTGCGCCTGTGGCTGTGGGGACCTAAGATCTGGTGGGGGGGCTGTTTGTTCCTTCCCTATGATAGTCCTGCCACAACTATTTCTGCAGGATCATATTGTATAGCATGGCACATACTGTGAACATGTATGCACATGTTGCTGGAGAGTACTGGAGGGCTACACCTGATATATCAAGGTAGCGGAAATATGACTTGAGCAGCCCAAACACATGCTCTGTGATGTTCCTAGTTTGTGCATGCACCTCATTATGGTGTTCTTTGGTAGGTGTGTGCATTTCTGATGGGTGTCATCATCCATGGTTCCAGTGCATAGCCAGCATCCCCCAGTAGATGGTCATATGGGATGTCCCTCTGGCAAACATCTGGTACAGTTGTGATGTGTGCCAGATATGGGAGTTGTGATAACTTCCAGAGCTGTCAGCACACACATTCATGATAATGCCCTGAGCACTGCACATGACCTAGCAGTTGATGGAGTGATACCCCTTGAGTTTGATGTAGACTCTACCCTCCTCACTAGCTGGTGCTTTGATTTGTACATGAGTGCAGTCTATGGCACCCAGCACCTCAGGGTAGTGTGCTACATGGTGGAAGAGATTCATACTGCTGGCCCTCTCCTCAGGAGGTGCGGGGTAAATACATGTGTTCACTGGCATGTGTTTGCATGGCATCCAGGAACTGGTGGAGTATCCTGGATGCAGATGCCTATGAGACCCCCATTATGTCCCCAGTTGGTCTTTGAAATGTATCTGTAGCTAATATTCTAAGGACTAACACATACCTTTGTTTCTACTGGGATGGGTTCCCCTCTGCTGGCTCTGGGTCTGAGTTGTGGGTGGCAAAGCTCAGTGACTTCTTGTAGAATGTCCCTGAATACCCTGTAGCACTCTACAGTCTCCAGCTCATGTAGCTCCTGGAAGGTTACCCTGGGCCTGAACACTCTTCTCTTTCTCAGTCTACCCTATTGTCAGCAACACCATCAGCACTGCCCTCAGCACATACAAATGTAGCAGAGCAGCAGCAGCAGCAGCCCCTAGCATTCTGTCAGTTAAAATTCCCAAGTGTGTACTCCAATGGTGCAGAGTATGTGGGAAAAATCAGATTGTAGGGTGTTTGCATACTTTTTAGTGGTGTCCTACAGATGCAGCCTGTTGGATTGGCTAACTATGATGCATTCCACCTGTCAGGTATATCATTGAGGGGTTTGAATAGCCCAATGTCTGTGGAACAGGGCATAACTGAACTTTATACATGACTGGCTTTCCCAGGCTAGTATCCTTTTTTTTAAATACCTTCCCTGCTAAGCAATGCGGTGTGGGGGGGGGGGGGGTCAACCCGTGGCACTGGTGTAAATCGTGCTCAGCAGTCTGGACACACCCCTATGCATGGGCACGCTCAGCATAGCTGAAACCAACTAAAACATATGCCATGGGGCTAAACATAGCTTAACAGCACTGAACACTCTCCTGCTTAGCTGTGCTTAGCTGAGTGCAAATGGGTGCCACTGAGCTCCAATCTGCTTAAACAAAGAGTGAGACACTGCCTTTTGATGGCAGCTACCTGTTCTACTAACACCAATAAGACTCTTGGCCTACTCAGGTTTTATCTGCGGACACAGTGGCCCATTTTTGCTATTCAGTAACTCTAGCTCATTTGCATACAGAGCCTTGCATATACCCTGGATATTTCACTATTCCAGGGCCTGCTTCCTTAGCAACCACTGTAACCTGTCATTGTACATATTGCTGCAGGGCACTATAATGCATTAGTTATGCAAGTGTCTTATTTTTAGTTTTTCAACATTTTAATATATATTTTTTTTGCATAATAGCATGTTTGCGTGTTGCTGCCTACCTCGCAAATGTAATCATCATCTTCTTTCGGCTGTTCCCGTTAGGGGTCGCCACAGCGGATCATCTGTTTCCATTTCTTCCTGTCCTCTGCATCATGCTCTTTCACACCAACCGCCTGGCATGTCCTCTCTCACCACATCCATAAACCTTATCTTAGGCCTTCCTCTTTTCCTCTTACCTGGCAGCTCCATCCGTAGCATCATTTTCCCAAAATACCCAGCATCCCTCCTCAGCACATGTCCAAATCAATGCAATCTCGCCTCTCTTGCTTTGTCTTCAAGCTGTCCAACCTGAGTTCTCCCTCTAATATACTGATTCCTAATCCTGTCCATCCTAGTCACACCCAGTGCAAATCTTAGCAACTTTAACTCTGCCACATCCAGCTCTGACTCCTGCCTTTTCATCAGTGCCACCGTCTCCAACCCATATAACATAGCTGGTCTCACTACCCTCTTGTAGACCTTCCCTTTCACTCTTACTGGTACTCGTCTGTCACAAATCACTCCTGTCACTCTTCTCCACCCATTCCACCCTGCCTGTACTCTCTTCTTCACCTCTCTTCCACACTCACCATTACTCTGAACTGTTGATCCCAAGTACTTAAACTCATCCACCTTTACCAACTCAGCTCCCTGCATCCTCACCATTCCTCTATCCTCCCTCACATTTACACACATATATTCTGTTTTAGCCCTGCTGACCTTCATTCCTCTCCTCTCTAAAGCATATCTCCACCTCTCCAGGGTCTCCTCAACCTGGTCCCTACTCTCACTACATATTACAATGTCATCTGCAAACATCATAGTCCACGGGGCCTCCTGTTTGATCTCATCTGTCAACCTGTCCATCACCACTGCAAATAAGAAAGGGCTCAGAGCTGATCCTTGATGTAATCCCACCTCCACCTTAAATGTATCTGTCACTCCCACTGCAGTCCTCACCAATGTCACACTACCCTCGTACATATCCTACACCACTCTTACATGCTTCTCTGCCACTCCCGACTTCCTCATACAATACCACAACTCCTATCTAGGCACCCTGTCATATGCTTTCTCTAAGTCCACAAAGACACAATGCAACTCCTTCTGACCTTCTCTGTATTTCTCCAACAACACTCTTAAAGCAAATATTGCATCTGTAGTGCTCTTTCCTGGCATGAAACCATACTGCTGATCACTAATCATCACCTCCCTTCTTAACCTAGCTTCCACTACTCTTTCCCATAACTTCAAGCTGTGACTGATCAATTTTAAACCTCTGTAGTTACTGCAGCTCTGCACATCACCCTTATTCTTAAAGATGGGCACTAAAACACTTTTTCTCCACTCCTCAGGCATCCTCTGACTTTCCAAAATTTCATTAAACAATCTGGTTAAAAATTCCACTGCCATTTCACTTAAGCACCTCCATGCTTCCACTGGTATGTCACCTGGGCCAACAGCCTTTCCATTCTTCATCCTCTTCAGAGCTGTCCTTACTTCCTCCTTGCTAATCTGTTTCACTTCCTGATTCACTATCCCCACATCATCCAACCTTCTCTCTCTCTCTCATTCTCTTTATTCATCAGCTCTTCAAAGTACTCTTTCCATCTCCTCAACACACTCTCCTCACTTGTGAGTACGTTTCCCTCATTATCCTTTATCACCCTTACCTGCTGCACATCCTTCCCAGCTCTGTCCCTCTGTCTAGCCAATCAGTACAGGTCCTTTTCTCCCTCTTTAGTGTCCAATCTCTCATACAACTCTTCATATGCCTTATCCTTAGCCTTCGCCACCACTCTCTTTGCCATGCGTCTCATCTCCTTATACTCATGTCTACTTTCTTCATCTCTTTGACAATCCCACTTCTTCTTCACCAGCCTCTTCCTCAGTATACTCTCCTGTACTTCCTCATTCCACCACCAGGTCTCCTTGTCCGCCTTCCTCTGTCCAGATGTCACACCAAGCACCTTTCTATCAGTCTCCCTTACTAGCTCTGCTGTAGTTACCCAGCTATTCGGAAACTCTTCACTGCCTTCCAGTGCCTGTCTTAACTCTTCCCTGAACTCCACTTCACAATCACCCTTTTTTAACTTCCACCATTTAATCCTTGGCACTGCTTTCACACTCCACCTCCTCTTCTTGATCACCAATGTCATCCTACAGACCACCATTCTATGCTGCTTAACTACACTTTCCCCTGTCACCACTTTACAGTCTCCAATCTCCTTCAGGCTGGCCCTCCTACATAGGATATAATTCACCTGTGCGCATCTTCCTCCACTCTTATATGTCACCCTATGCTCCTCCCTCTTCTTAAAATACGTATTCACCACAGCCATGTCCATCCTTTTCGCAAAATCCACAATCATCTGACCTTCTGCATTCATCTCCTTAACACCATACCTACCCATCACTTCCTCATCCCCTCTGTTCACTTCACCAACATGCCCATTAAGGTCCACTCCAATCACTAGTCTAGTACCCTTGGGTACACTCACCACCACTTCATCCAACTCACTCCAAAATTTTTCTTTCTCATCCATCGCACACCCAACTTGTGGAGCATATGCACTAACAACATTCAACATTACACCATCAATTTCAAGCTTCATAAACATCACTCTATTAGAGACTCTCTTCACCTCCAAAACACTCTTGGCATACTGTTCCTTTAGGATAACCCCTACCCCATTTCTCCTGCCATCCACACCATGATAGAACAATTTGAACCCACCTCCTATACACCTGGCCTTACTTCCCTTCCATCTGGTCTCTTGCATTCACAATATATCAACCTTCCTTCTCTCCATCATATCATCTAGCTCTCTCCCTATACCAGTCATACTGCCAACATTCAAAGTTCCTACCTTCACTACCACACTCCTAACCTTCCTCCTCTCTTCCTGCCTTCGGGCATGCCTTCCCCCTCCTCTTCTCCTTTGGCCAACAGTAGCCCAATTTCCACCAGCACCCTGTTGGCTAACAGTACTGGTGGCGGTCATTGTTAACCCAGGCCTCCACCAATCTGGTATGGAAATATGAAATGTTCTCCGCATAAGTAATTTGGCAGAGGTTTTACGCCGGATGCCCTTCCTGACACAACCCTCCCCATTTATCCGGGCTTGGGACTGGTACAAAGAAATGCACTGTCTTGTGCATCCCAGTGGCTGGGTTGCCTCGCAAATGTAATATGTGTATTAAAAAATTTATTTTATACTGCATTGCATTGCTTTTTGGAATCACTGACCATAGTTTTGGACATTTCCATGCCTACATTGTAATATCCAACCTTCTTTTTCGGCTTTTACAGCCCCTGTTTAATTTTTACATTTCTTTACACAGTTATTTTCTGTGTACACTTCTGACACCAACATGGTTCCTGCACAGATACCTTTCTGCTTATCGGATCACAAATCATCCTCATGTTCATGCATTTCATCTGCTCCGCATGCTCATGCACGCTCCTCTGCACTGTTTACTGATTCACATGGCTGCTGGTTTCCGTGTTGGGGCCATACCACTATGCCTACACAGAAAATCACTCCATGTAGGCTTTACTGAATTCCCCTCCTGATCCTTTTTTATCTCCCCAATTCAGCTACTTATTGAATATAAACTTAATAGGAATAGCGGACAAGTGACACATGACAGCGTAAAATGCACAGTGTTTATTAAAAATTGGTAAACGCTTTCTCAACCATATGGGTTGCTTCATCAGACCATCATAAAACAAATAAAACAACAGCATCTCAATTTATAAGCCATTAATCAGAACAATTAAATTAACATGTGCAATCAATAAAAATTTAAAGAAAAAGTATGAGTAATGCTTACATGCTGAGGTGCTGATGTACATTCAGCAGCTCCATGCTACATAAAGAAGACAAACCGAATGATGTAGGATTCTAAATCTGACAGACATAATGATTAGTTTACTGTAGTAAATCCTTGATGTTCATCGTGTTACACTGCTGCAGTCATTACACTTGGTTATCCTGCCGTCAGGCGGTCCCGCAGTCGGCCAGAGTTCCAAAGTCTTGGTCCGGCGTTGGTTGCTGTCACCTCCTCCCTGACGTTAGTGTGACAGGGGTATATAAGATGCAGCTGATGCCATTTTCTTCAGTTTTTCTTGCCGCGTGGTGCCCGAAGCAGAAGCAGTTCGCAAGTGTCGGTCGGACGACTCCTGAGATTTTCATTCTGAATCCAGAACCGAAGTCTTCTAAAAAAGCTAAATACCCCATTGGAGAAACTTTTTCTTGCCTCAGACCGATGTCAGTAAAAGTTAATAACTGTATTTCTTGTGGGAAGCAAATACCTCATAAGGATTTCCACTCCTATTGTATTCCATGCCTAGGCCCTGACCACGACATCACTGGTTGTCGGTTTTGTGCTAGGTTTAACAAGGGCACTATTAAACGTCGGTTTGATTTTTCCCGACATTATTTTGGTAGAAAATTCAATTATACCATGCCGCTGGAACTTCCGACAACCGCAATGCATAAAATGCGCAAGGACAAGGACAGGCATCCGAGGCCCAAAACGGACGATGAGGCCTCTTCTAGGCCGGTCGCCAGTTCTCCGGTTTTCAGCAAGGCACCTACACAGCCCCTGACGACCGTTTACACAGAACCACAGACCGCCTCCGACTCCCACGTGGAGCTGGCTGGGCCTTCGGATGCACTAGGCCTTCAGTTTACCGATCCTAAACCCACAGAGGAAACCAAAGTAACTGAGCATTCCACAGCTACAGAGGGTGTTTTTAGACCTACCCAGTTAACTATTAAACCCTCTGTTAAATCTAAGCCCCCCTTAAAGGCAAAGAAACAGACACAACTCTCTCCAGGACAGGCTTCCATGCCTAAGAAACAGATGTTAAAAATGGCCAAGGACCTGATCACTCTGATCAGGGGGTCCCATCCCCTCCTGATAAAAGGCCCCAGGCAGGATGCAGACTATGAATCTTCTGACCAGGTGTCCATTTCCTCTGACTCTTCCTCGGACCTAGGATATTCTTTACCCTCTTATGAGGATTCTGATGCTGAGGAATCAATTCCATCAGCCTCTCTACCTGAGGATTACTCCTTTGGGGAGACCTTTCATACCATGAGAGAGCATTTCCATTGGGAAGGCCAGGATTACTCAGAATCCAAGAAAAGACTCAGAGACTTCCTTTTATTGCCCCAACACAGACCCCTTGCTATTCCGCCAGTTTTAGACATTGTGGATGATGTGTACACTGAATCCAGTTTGAACCCGGACTCCTTACCCCCAGCCTCATTTAAACCTGATAGATATTACAATGTCCCTGACTCTCACAAATTTCTGTACAAAAGCCCTGTTGCTGACCCTGAAACTATTTCTCAGGGAACCAAAGGGATTAAGGCCTCATCAGCAAAAAACCCAGTCCCCTCTGACAGAGATTCCAGAGCATTAGACAGATGGGGAAAGAAGGTATATACGTCTGCAGCTTTAGCAATGAGAGCCTTGAATTACCAGTTTCACATGCTAAAATATAAGCAATTTTTGATGTCTCAGTTGAAACAAAAGATGCTTCCAGAATCAGATCCTCCTAACTTAAAAGAAATGCAGGATTTATTGCATGCAGCTGAACAAGTGGGAAAACATACTTTACAATGTGGGTTTTATTCCTTAGAGGCTTCCTGTAGAGCAGCAGTTACAGGCTCTGTCATTAGAAGGCATGCTTGGTTAAAAGAACATACGTTACCAGATCATGTTAAGGTCAAATTATTGGATGCACCTTTGCAGCGGGATGTACTGTTTGGAGTTAAGGCAGAGGAGGTATTAAAGAAGATGGAGGATAAGGCAAAATCTATGCAAACGGTGAAAGATTTCTTACAGGTTCAGCCTCCTCGTTTTAGCAGAAATTGGCCAACAAAAAATTGGTCCTTTCTTGGTAGCCCCCTTAGGAGGAAAACTGGCACTTTTTTATCACAACTAGCATTGCATCACCAAAGACAAATGGGTTCTCAACATTGTATCTCAAGGTTACAGGTTCCATTTCCACACCTTTCCAAGGCTAAAAGGAATGCCAAATCTGCCACCAAATCAATGGGCAGAGGCTCAAAAACAAATTACAGCACTCATGGACATGGGAGCTATTCAAGAGGTACCACCACAAGAACAAGGACAAGGATTTTACTCAAGACTCTTTCTGGTTCCCAGAAAAGACAAAGCCTGGAGACCCATTCTGGACCTTTCTACACTAAACACTTACCTGGATGTTCCGAAATTCAGGATGTTGACACTACAGCAGCTTATTCCCATACTGGGCAAGAAAGCTTGGCTCGTGACTTTGGACCTCAAAGAGGCATACCTGCATGTCCCTATCAGACAAAATTGCAGAAGATACCTCAGATTTCTAGCTGGTTCAATGCACTATCAATTCTCTGCACTGCCCTTTGGCTTATCTACTGCGCCCAGGGTCTTCACAAAGTGCCTGGCACCAGTAATTGCATTTTGCAGGTAAAAAGGAATTCAAATTTACCCATACCTGGACGACTGCCTGATTCAAGCAGAGAGCAAGAACATTCTACTAAAACATCTGGCATACGTAAAAAAGTTATTAAGTTGCCTGGGGTACACAGTAAATGAAAAGAAATCAAAACTAGTGCCCTCACAACAGATAATATTCCTGGGTGCCAGCTTGAACACAACGGCCCAGATGGCTTATCTCACGCCAGACAAGCAAGTACAACTGACTCAGTATTTTCAATTAATGGCAACAAAGACCCAACTCCCTGCAAGAAAAATTCTGCAGGCCTTGGGCTACATGGCATCTTGCATACTACTAATTCCATATGCCAGACTGCATATGAGGAAACTACAATGGTACCCAAAGAGCGTATGGTCTCAACACTGTCAAAGTTTGGAAACAGTTATACCACTAATTCCTTGCCTACAACAGGAGTTTCGATGGTGGGCACAAGCTTGTCACCTCAACAAGGGACAGGTTTTCACTCAACCCACAGCCAGGCAGACACTGACAACAGATGCATTGGATTACGCCTGGGGAGCACACATGGCAGGAAAATGTATCCAGGATGAGTGGCCCACAGAGCAAAGACTTCTCCACATCAATCAAAAAAAGATGCTAGCTGCACAAAATGCTATTATAGCTTTCAAGGACCTACTGCATCCAGGACAATTACTACTAAAGACAGACAACATCACAGTTATGTGGTACATAAACAAGCAAGGGGGCACACACTCCTACCCCCTCTGCAGACAAGCCATGACCTTGTGGAACACAGCTCTAAGCTACCAAGTTCATCTGCAAGCACAATTCCTGCCAGGAGAGAAAAACACACTGGCAGATGACCTAAGCAGAAACATTATGGACCCACACAAATGGGAACTAAACCCACAAATATTCAGAATGATAACACAAAAATGGGGGAGCCCAGACATAGATCTGTTTGCCACCCCAAAGAACTGCCAATTACAGAAATTCTGCACAAGGAGCTAACATCCACAAGCATGGAAAGTGGATGCCCTCTCATTCACCTGGAAAAAACTACAAGTATATGCTTTCCCACCTTTACCTCTCCTTCCAAAGGTACTCATAAAAGCCAGGCAGGAAGAGCCAAAAATGATACTGATTGCACCAGACTGGCCATGCCAGCACTGGTACCCAATCCTAAAGAACTTAACACAAGAACCACCCTGGATTTTACCACAAATTCCACAGTTGCTGACACAGTACAACAATCAGATACTTCATAGCCAGCTAAAGACCTTAAACCTAGCTGCATGGAAAATTCCTTAGTCAAGCAAGCAATGCCTCTCTCCAAAGCTGTTATGGATGTTTTTCTGGAGGCCAGAAGGCCTAGCACCAGGAAAGCATACTCGGACAAATGGAAGAGATTCTGTGCCTGGAACCAAGCGCACAGCATTGACCCTGTAGTCCCAAACATTCCTCAGATACTGCAATACTTAACTGAGATGCTGGACAAGGGCCTTCCTTTCTCATCCATCAAGATCCATGCAGCTATCTCTGCTCATTACAACACGGATCCACCAATTTTTTCTAATCCTCTGCCAAAACAATACCTCAGAGGGGCTAAAAACATAAGACCACCCCGTAGAGCACCTACACCTACTTGGGACCTCAACTTTGTTTTGGAAAAATTAATGTTGCCACCTTTTGAGCCAGCTAACACAGCAGAATTAAAATACATCTCTTGGAAAACTGCTCTGCTACTGGCAATAACATCAGCACGAAGAGTTTCTGAATTACAGGCACTAATGGCAGTGGAACCTTTCCTCATCTTCCACCAGGACAGGGTGTCCTTAAGAACCAACCCTACATTTATGCCAAAGGTGGTATCAAGTGTGGCTCTAAACCAAACTATTCACTTGCCAACTTTTTATCCAAAACCACAGAACAAAGGGGAGAGACTACTACATTCTTTGGACATTCACAGGCAGTTACGCTTCTACTTGGACAAAACCAAAGCTTTCAGAAAATCTGAGCAATTATTGGTAGCATACGCTGCAGGAGCACAGGGAAAAGCCATTTCAAAGCAGATTATTCCAAAATGGATAGGACACTGTATACGTTTCTGCTACACCCACCATGGGAAACCTGTACCTAGCAGCAATAGATCTCACTCCACCAGGGCAACAGCCACTTCAACTGCCTTACTCAGAGGAGTACCTACCAAGGATATTTTGGAAGCAGCAACATGGAGTTCTGTGCATACCTTCACCAAACATTACCATTTGTCTTTATACTCCAAATCCAGAGCAGGCTTTGCCACTGCTTTACTGCAGGGCCTTATAGATCCAGCCTCCCTACCTTAGCTTTGGGATTCCACCCAAGTGTATTAGTTGCAGCAGTGTAACACGATGAACATAGTACAGTTTTGTACCTACCATAAATGTAGATGTTCGAGTGTAAACACTCCTGCAGTCCAGGTTACCCTCCCTCCTTCCCCTCTTACTTTCTGGTATTTACCTAGGGCATCTACCCTTTATTACCTATGGGGAGTATTTGCTGGTAACTAATAATGGTTGTTTGCTTTACTTTTGTATTTTTTACTAGTAATTGGTATTGCCTACCTATTTGGGGGCACCTGACATC
Source organism: Protopterus annectens (assembly GCF_019279795.1). NCBI lineage: Eukaryota > Metazoa > Chordata > Ceratodontiformes > Protopteridae > Protopterus > Protopterus annectens. The sequence continues at coordinate 676,889,846 of NC_056735.1, forward strand.
TGGGGCAAGAAAAACTGAAGAAAATGGCGTCAGCTGCATCTTATATACCCCTGTCGAACTGACGCCGGACCAAGACTTTGGAACTCTGGCCGACTGCGGGACCGCCTGACAGCAGGATAACCAAGTGTAATGACTGCAGCAGTGTTTACACTCGAACATCTACATTTATGATAGGTACAAAACTGTACTTTTTTCATGTATATGTTGCTTTGAATATTTTCTGAAAACCAGTTGTTGATTGTTTACTTATTTTTGTAAATGATAATCTGTAGAACATGTGGAGTTTTTCTCCCTGGGCCTTCACTGAAAAAGGGCTACTTAGCTCAGTCGGACAAACCCGGTCAACAAATGTAAAATAAATAAATAAATTTACGCAATACATCATCATTATATTGGGCTAAGCCTTAAAGGTATACACACACTGACATTCAGCACCATACCAAGCAACACTAGACTCATAGCTAGCAGTGTATTCATTTCACAAGTCCCCTCAACCTCAGTACTGGTTTAATGGGCACCATCCCATTCAAACCCAAGCCTCTATCGGCCCTAAGCCTCAGGAGCCACTGTGCTTTACTCCTCTGAGTCCTGGTCTCAATATCACTCATCCTAATCCCTTCACTAACCACCTCAATAACTAAAAAAGAAAAGGCATGTACATTATCCTTCTCTAAAACATACTTGGCCAAGGAACTGGAGGGATTACCTGTTCATGTATAATAAACATGCTCCCTAATGATCTCACATAACCTTCTATTAGTCTTTCCCACATAGAAAGAGGGACAACATTGAATCTGCACTAAATATGCTAGATTTTTAGTATCACAATTTGCTCTAACATTAAATATATAGCTTCTCTGTGTGTCTGGATGCATAAAGGTTCACTGCAGTACTAATATATTCACAGTAACCACAGCCATTGCATGGGAATGTCCCCACTTCCCCACTGCAGTCTAATCTCATACTCTCGGGATAACACATCCTCTTCAATGTCTTACAATTTTTTAAATAAAATCGGAGTTCAAGATGGCCGCCGAGCACTGAACACACACTTTCTGCTGCTCCTGTATCAACTAAATCTATCCGCTCAAAAAAAACCTGCATCTGGCACCGAATTGAACAGGAAAGGAGTATTTCTTCTAAACTACACTTCATGGAAAAGACCTATAGCAACATTTTGCTCTAAAAAGTAAAATTTTATCATTTTTTCTGCAAGGGCTTACCTCTAGTGACAGGCTGAAGTCCGCAGCCGCATGGTGGCATCCTTTTCTCTGAAGGACTGAGCTCTGAGTTCTAAACAAGAAAAGTTAAAGGATAATTCTTTAAGTCACTCCCTTGTGGTCTAAACCTACACTTTAATCCACCCAGTGATGGCTAACCAACAAGAATCCATGGATGCTATAACTTCTAAAACCAAACTCTCTTCTCTAATATCACCTGAAAAGGATGCAACAGCTAAGAGGCAGAGAATAAATAAATCAACACAGGATTCAAATAAAGGAGCTGCTAAATCTAAAGGTGAGACTGTTCTTTCAATAGATGACCTTAAAACAGCATTACAGCCCTTGCATGAAGATTTCAAATTATTCTCAGACAAATTAAATTAATTTGGTTCTAATCTATACCAAATTATATCCAGAATTAATCTTATTGACAAGAAAACTGAGGAGAATTCAAAGCAAATACAAGATTTACAAACCAAAGTATATACAAATGTCAAAATTATTAGCGACTTACAGCAAAAAATAATAGACTTAGAAGCATGCAGTAGGAGAAACAACATTCTAATACGTGGCATTCCTGAAAAGTTTGACCAAGTCCAACTACCAGTCATACTAACTGAGATTTTTAAACACATTATTGAAAATAAAATCTTAGCTAAAGAAATTATTATTGAAAGAGCTCATAGAGCATTATGAAGATCACAAGATGAGGGTGTCCCTAGGCAGATTTATGCAAAGCTACTAAATGCTGCACATGTTACCACACTCCTCATGGCTGCAAAAAAGAAAAGTAACATTTCATGGAGAGGTCACAGGATTACAATAGCACAGGATTTACCTCAACCCATTAAGGCTCAAAGACAAGCTCTAGCTCCTTTTTGTGCTTTGTTAATCAAAAAAAATTACGCTTCCAGATGAAATACCCAGTCATCCTCTCCTTCAGCTATGGGGATCAGAAGTTCCTAATACACTCTGCAGATGAAGCAAAAAAAGTATTTATGCAAGCTTTCAAGGAACTACCGGCTTAACTAGCTATACTGTTAAAGCTAGTAAAATAATATAATCAAAATAATACAGTATATGCTTAAAAGCTATGAATTACTGTTAAGACTAACAAATAGTATAACCAAGATGAATACACCTACAAAAACCTATCTCTGCTGGCTTTCTAACACTGTTAACTGATTCTAACTTACCCTGTCATCTTCCCAGCTTATTTTTACCATCATCTGGAAGTCCTGGCATGTTTTTTTTTTAATTTTTTTTTATTTTCCTTTCTAGCTCTTCAGTAATATGTTGGCCCATTTATATCAGTGCACAAGGCTTCCTGTGGCCTGTTGAGACCTTATTTAGAGCTCCATGAGTGTTCCCTAAGCTCCCAGGGCCGTTTCAACATTCCATTACCCAGAATGCAACAGGAACACCGGCCGAAGATGTCACAAGGTCGAAGGTCGCAACAGAAGAAGAAGAAGCAGTGCATTTCTGGGAAAGCTAATATCATGAATTAGAGCCTAGGGAAGAAGAAATGGATCTAAAACAACACTAGCTGGACACTTCAGGATGGGGGTAACAATAAAGGACTCTGGTCAGGGTAATTTAGCAGTCTAATCTTTTGTTTAAGTAATGAATATATTACAATATAGTTTTTTTTCTAGCAATACAAGTACATCAGTTTGTCAGAAGTCTTTCATAACAAACTGTATAGTAGCAGCCATTTGCTGGTCATGTTGCAAAATTACAATGCCATACTTCAGACATGCTTTTCTGTGCCTTTCAGTTTTTCAAAAACAATATTTTAAATATTCACATTTCATTTTCTATTTAGTATTTAGGTGTGTGTTTGAGTGATATAAACTCAGACTCTGTGAGTAAAATAAAAAGCCTATGCAATTGTCAAAAGTTACGTATATAATTAACCTGTAATTTTTTCCTGTTATAATTACCAACTTCATTAACCTCTCTTCAGAGCAGTATGCTCAGTTAGAGCTTATCTATTTAAAGGTAGCTAAAGACAATTGCCTGTTTAGTATCTGTTGTTGCATGGTAACACAAATTAGCATTTTGACTACTTTCACCATGATTCAATCATGATTCATGAATCATGATGTTCCAATTCTTTACTGGAAGTGCAGGATATGGATGTCTTGTTCTCTCTCTTAATGAAGGTGGATCTACAGAGATAGTGAGCTCAATATGCTGTATGCTTATGCTTGGTTTAATTAGCCGGCTTGCTAAAACTTGCTTGCTTGCAAAAAAGGCTGCGTAAACTGTGTTTTTTGTTGGTTAGTGATGATATGTGAGTTATGTAGTTTATTGTGAACAGCATTTAGTGAAAATCCAATTAACTGCTTAGGTGTCAATCAATGCTCTTGTTTTTGTCTTTCCTTCTCTAATCCTGTTGTTATGTAATTCTGTGTGTAATGCATATGTAGTAAACCCAGTTAGATATCTAGATAGGTAAAAATGTATTTATTAGGATATTATGGTACTTACTGCTATGCCAGTTATAAATAGAACCTGTGTTACTATCTGCTGTAATGGTTATTAATAGCTCTGGTTATAAAGTGTGTTGGTTTCAATTACTTACTAACTTTTATTGTCTATATTACTTCAACCTCACTTGCCTATTTACATGGAAGTTTTCGAAGTCAATAATTTAAAAAAATGCTGTATGTATTATGTTCTTATGGTGGTATTGTTTGATTATCTCTTTTAACTCCTGACTCGAACGTCACTTTGCCTTTAACTGTCCATTCTATGTACATATGTTTGTCAATATTCCTTAACATTTTTGGGAGTGGCATGGTGGTGTAGTTGTCCAATGTTTGTTGCGCTTGGACTATTGATGTTAGTTTATATGTCTCCCTGCTCTGTTCTTGTATTATTCTTCATAAGGGAAAATATTTAAAAACAGATCACCTGTATCTATCTAGAACTTTCTCAAAAATGACTCAGGGAGACAGGTGGTTAGGCACGGGGGGTTATGGTAAGGAGCATGGATGCCAGAATACGATTTATTACCACATTACACTTTCTGTCATATATAACAAATGTGTTTACTAATTGCACCATCCCTAGTAGGGCTTTATTCTTAGTTTATCCTAGCATATATCTACGTTTTGAATCTAATTATGGTGATTAGTGTGAATTCCTGGAATGTAAATGGCCTTCAAGAAACCAAAAAAAAGAAACTAGTTACGCACCTGATTTTTCAGGATAAATCTAACATCATCTTTTTACAGGAGACCCATATCACAAATGTTCAATAGGATAATATTAAAAAAAGAAATTGGATTAAATTTGTGATAGCAGGGAATAGTCTTGCATCAAAAGGCACTGTAATAATAATTAAAAAATCCTTTCCTGGCGAAGTGCTAAATACTAAATTTGACCCGAATGGTAGATGGTGTTTATTTTCCTGCTCATACCCTCAGGTAAAATACCCTATACTTTTCTTAAAGCTATATAGCCCTTGTACAAACCAGCACTTATTCTTCTATGAAATACATCATCTACTACTTCAATTTCCTAATCATCTTTTCATTATTGGTGGTGATTGGAATGCACTCATGGACCCCTTAAATGATAGTTCAAATAAAAACAGGAAACAGCCCTCGCAAGTAACTGCATCTATTCAGGATTTGATAAATAGCTTCAACTTAGTTGACCCTTTTTTAATATTCGACCATGACAGAGAGCTAAATAAGTTCACGTTTTATTCGGTTTCGCACAAAGTCTGGTCCAGAATTGATTATTTTTTGGTCTCTGATATCTTTTCAAACAAAATTACAAACTTTGCCCTTGAGGCTAGATGTATATCCGACCACTCGAATGTCTCCCTTTGTATTAATCCCACTCACCACCTGAATCGCAATGGTAGTAGTCCCACTTGGTCACTAAACAGTAACATTCTTAAAAAAGAAGATGTTCTGCAGGAAATTAATGATTATCTGAAACAATTTGATGCAGAATCCTGGTTATCCACCATCCCCCTAGATATCCAATGGGCTATGGCCAAAGCGGTCATCAGAGGAATACTCATACAAAAATCATCTTATTATAAAAAAAAAAAGAGAAATTGTACATCAATAACCTCAACAATGAGCAAAAGATGACTGATGCACAACTGCAAAAAGATTTTTCTCCTGAACTGGAAAAGAAATTACATGGGATACAAAAAAAGAAATTTACTCATTTCACTTACAAAAGCAATCCTTGGTAGAACTCAAACTCCTTCACAGATATTCGGAATGGGCCCAAACCCTCTCCAAAACACTAGCTGGACTCATAAACATCAAAGAGGGACCAAATATATTAATGAAATAAAATACAAAGGGAAAAACTTATACAGTAATGAAGATATTGTTAACTCTTTTGTAAATATCTTCACTGAAATCTATAATCCCCAAAACCAGACCCCAAATGAAATGCACAAAAAATTCCTAAATGAATTATATGTTCCAAAATTATCCTTCACGCAAAACACCCTTCTAAACAGCTCCATAACACTGAATGAAATAATGCTAGCTATTAAAAAACTTAAACCAAATAAGGCGCCAGGTCCTGATGGTTTTACAGGAGAATTTTATAAAACTTTTAGTCGTCACCTTTCTAAAACTCTCCTTGCCATGTATAATTATATCATCACGAAAGGGATTACTGATAAGTATATGAACAATTTGAAAACAATACTCATCCCAAAACCAAACTCTGACAAGTCCAACCCTCTCTGCTACAGGCCCATTGCCCTTATTAACGTGGACATCAAAATCTTATCTACCATTTTTGCTAATAGAATTCAGAAAGTTATAGCTACAGTCATTTCTTCTGAACAGTTGGGATTTATGAAACAGAGGCAGCTGTGTGACAATACTCTTACCTTAAACACATTAATGTTGTTTCTAAAAAGTGATAACCACCCGCATTATGCACTCACCCTAGATGCTACCAAAGCCTTTGATAACGTTGATCTAAACTTCCTTTACTTAACCATGAAATTCTTCTGTTAAGATGCTTTATAAGAATGCCTCTACTTCCCTGTATATAAATAAAACTTTATCACGCCCTATTAAAATTACCAATGGCACTAGGCAGGGCTGCCCACTCTCACCTTATCTTTTCAATTTATATCTTTAACCTTTCCTTCTCTGGGTTAAACAAAATACTTATCACCATATCCCAAAAGTCTTCAACATTGATATAAATTATTCTGTATTAAACATCTATTTTGAGCTTCCCAACACTGATCTTCATAAAATTCTAAATTCTGTTAATGTTTTTGCTGAGGCTGCTAATTATAAATTAAACCCTGCAAAATCATCTATCTTTCCATTAAACCCTGCAAACCACTTAGAATATTACTTCCCCCTGTCTGACATTCCTCTCAAATATACTCTTAAATACCTAGGAATAAATTTCACACACCCTCACCAAGAACTAATAAAAGCAAACGTATATAGAGTCTGGGATCAGATAAATAATGATCTAACTAGATGGAAAAACATCAATCTTTCTTTGCTATCAAAATCTGCTATCATTGAAATGAATATTTTGCCTAGAATCCTTTTTCATCTTAACTCCATCTTCTTAAACGTTCCAAAAATTTTTTTCAGAAAAGTTGAAACCACAATCTCAAAGTTTTTATGGTTTCCTAAATCAACCAGAATATCATACAGGAATCTAATTACCCCAAAGAACAAAGGCGATTTAAGTCTCCCGGACTTTAATTTATATTACCACATCATTAATGCTAGCCGTCTAATTCAAATAACCTGTTATGATCCCTCTGATGAATCTTGGTACCCAACCTGGATCAAAATCTGGTGCAACTATATATATTCATTAAAACTCAATCCATATGCTGTCCCTTTTTTAGCACCTGATGGTGACTACAAGTTCAAGATCTTGCCTACACTAAAGAACATAATTTGCATCTTTCAAACTCTGATGACTGCCTTAAAATTGCACAATACTATTCCCTTTCTCCAACCTATTCACCTAAACCTTAACTTAAAAATCAATAATAAAATGATCGATCTAACAAACTTCCCTATTGTTAAGAAAGCCATAGTTTGGCACTTTTATAACTCTAAAAATGTTGCCGAGGTCAAAACTTTATTTGGTGCTCCTAACAAATATGATCCCATCTTAAGACAAATTAGCTCACTTATAAAACAAAAATTCTCTAACTATAGAGTGAAGGAGCAAGACATTACAGTATCACAATCTATCATTAAATCACTTTCCCTACGGAACAAAATGATTTTGAATACCTATAAACTTGTGTCAAGCATTAAGTATGATCATTCACTACTATTTTCCAAATATTGGGACGGTATACAAGGATAAATTTCTACGGAGTCTAAGTGCGAAGCAATCAATAATACCCTGAATCTAATCCCCTTCAAAAACCTAATTTACACCCAGCTTATGATAAACAACAATTCCTACTATACCCCAGCAGTCTTACTGAAATTCGGATACAATAAAAACCTAACTTGTCCGTTCTGTTCCCTCCCACATGTAGATATACTTCACATCCTTTGGAGCTGTAAGGATATTTACAAACTTTGGTGTTCTCTCAGAACTCAGTTGGAAAAATGGGATATGAAAAAACCACATTCTCTTGGCAAACCATGATTTTAAATATAATTCCTAAATCTCTTAAGGGTATCCATCACCACATCTGTGTTACAGCCTGCACCCTTCTCAGATATTTTATAGCCAAGAATTGGGTCAATCCCTCAAAAATAACTTGGGAAAACTTTACATTAATGGCAATCAAATATATATCTGCACATAAGTTATGCAATAATAACAAAAAGAAAAAAGAATATTTTCAGAATTACTGGTGTAGACTTTTTGACCTAATCCAAACTAAATAATCTTCCAAAATGTGGGTCACTAACACTATATTCCAGGAAATCCTCCATCAGTATCATATCTGGCCCTATAACCATTAGACATTGTTACCATCACACGGTAACTTTTGATTTTACAAAATATTTTGTTATATTATTTTGGTATCCTCTGGCATCCATGGTGTAAATATGTTGTAAATATGGTATAAATAGAAGTACATGATGTAAATAGTTGTTTTTTTATGGTTATACCCTCCGTACCGCTTTTCTTTCTTCTTAAGACAGACATATATTCTTCTTTCCAAGCCACTTTCCGTTTGTATCTCTAGACTTTGACTGTAATAGGTTATTGGGGGTCTTTACTGCTTATATTGGTCTCTAAGATGTAAGTTTCCCTGTAAGATAACTGCTGTTTTATAAATGCATAGTTTTTGTACTGTTACATATATACCTATACTTTACTGCTTCCTGTAATGAATTACAGTTTTTCCTTTGTATGTTTGAAAAGTTTGAAAAATTCAATAAAAATATATTTGAAAAAAAAAAATTTAAATAAAATCGTGGGGCATCCCCAACGACCTACCTAATCTTCTCATCCACCCTAAAGAGGGGTCAATGTGTCCTAAAGATCTCAGTTACCTTCTCTACGTCATTTGTGTAAAAAATAGGAAAATTCACACCAGTTGTACCACCCTCTTTCTTCCCAATTATAGATGACTCAACCTTAGGGACAAAATAAGGTTTAGATCTACTGCCTCTCAGTCCATCTACATGTCGTAATACTCCATCCACCACCTTCAGGGAGTATCCCCTCTCCACAAGAGAAGGCTGTAGATTATCCAAACCTTCCTTATAACTCCCATCCAACAGATTCATCCTTGAGACTGTGTCCCTTCGCCTCTGATAACATTCTTAAAAACACATCTTGGATGTATACTCCTTCTATGGAGTAAAATGTTCCCATGGCACTCTTTTCTATAAGGCCCTATAGAACACGTCTTGGATGCATACTCCTTCTATGGAGTAAGGTGTTCCCATGGCACTCTTTTCTATAAGGCCCTATAGAACATGTCTTGGATGTATACTCCTTCTATGGAGTAAGGTGTTTCCATGGCACTCTTTTCTATAAGGCCCTATAGAACATCTTGGATGTATACTCCTTCTATGGAGCAAGGTGTTCCCATAGCACTCTTTTCTATAAGGCCCTATAGAACACGTCTTGGATGTATACTCCTTCTATGGAGTAAGGTGTTCCCATGGCACTCTTTTCTATAAGGCCCTGTAGTAATAAATGATAAGTCAAAGTGCCTCCTAACAAGCACATCAAGAAACTCAATTGCTGTATACAAATAATTAAATGAGAATCTCAAAAATTGTGTACTCCCCTGTAGGAACTGGACAAATTCCTCCAAACTCTCTACAGTACCCTCCCATAACAGGAAGACATCATCGGCAAACTGTTGATAGAACCTAACACCCTCTTGATACAGGTCAGACAAATACAGCATCTAACTCCCACTGGGCTAACACAATACTGTTGTAGCTATTAGCACAACATGTGCCCATAGCTACACCATTCTTCTGTAAATAATAAATACCATCAAGCACAGACGCATTGTTCTCCAGCACAATTTCCATAAATAAACATAGTACATCAATCAGTTTCTTTCCATAATCACTATTTTCCATTAGATATAATCTCATATGCTCAACCCCTTCCATGTTAGGAATCACAGTAAACAATGACATTACATCAAGAGTGACTAAAATACAATTATCCAAAAGATCGCTCACATTCATAAAAGAATATAAGTCTTGCAAAAAAATGTTTAGAATTCTTTAGGACTGTTAGACTTGTCGAGGACTGGTCTAACATGCTTCTCAATAAAAAATAGAGAATGGCTGAGTTAGCTCCCCTTCCCAGCAACAATTAGTCTAAACAAAGGTTTATTAGGGTCTTTATGTACCTTAGGGAGTCCTTGGAATAAGGGCACCACCGGATGCTCATCAGTAAGATAGTGCATCAAATCTGATGTAATACTATAAGTCAGAAAACAATCCTCTAAAATCAGACATATCCTCCAACTCATTCTGTCAATATCTTTACCATCAATCACTCTTTATGTGTCAGTGTCTGTCAACATGTTCCTTATAGTATCAAAATAATAGGTCCAATTCATTTTGACAATCATGCCACCCTTGTCCGAAGGTTGAATAGCTATAGCGTTATCATCCTGTCGACACTTGAGGACAGCTTTCTCTTCCATTGTCAAATTCACATACCTGCGACCTTTTGGCTTACTGCTTAATGCTTGAAACAAATCATCTTCACAGATTTTACTAAACGCCTCTAACAGTGGATGATTAACAGGTTCTGTACTACTGGGTTTTCATAAAAGCACACACTTCATTATTTTCATTACCTGTATATAAAAGTTTTAACATAACATTTCTAACAAATAACTGCAAGTCCATCACTGTATCTATCATATCAGCTTCTTGTGCTGGTATAAATGAAAGTCCCTTACTCAGCACAGAAAACTCAGGGACAGTCAAACTTCTTCCAGATAAATTCCACACTATTGATCTTCTATAAGTTTCCACATTTTCTTTAGAGTTGGATACTTCATAAGCTCAGTTAGCTCTTTCCTCTTCATACGTCCTCTGGTCCTGGATTGACTGGACATCCTCCCCTGTTCCTGTCTGATAGGGAGTGGAAAATTTGGAAAAGCCTGTTGGTGTTGCCCTTCAATATTATCCTTCTTTCTCACCACTCTCTCCCTGGGTGGATCCAGTTTTTCACTCTCTAAAACTTCAGTAGACTCTGAGGTCCTCTGGGTCACCACTGCATCTCTTTGCAAGCTGGTAGAGGCGCTACTGGTAGGCATCTGATGCTCAAAAGTTTCCACTGCAGGACCATGCATAGTATCCATCATACCCCCCTCTACCCCTTGGGATATAACTGTGGCATCACTGTCCTGCTTATTGGATTGCAAATCATTCTCATTTGCATGCATTTCATCTGGTTATGAGGTGATTTGCATACCATGGACACTTCCATGTCCGCACGCTCATGCACGCTCCTCTGCTCTGCTTACTGGATCACACAGCTGCTGGTTTCTGTGTTGGGGCTGTGCCACTATGCCTACACAGAAAATCACTCCACATAGGCTTTACTGAATTCCCCTCGTGGTCCCTTTTTTGTCACTCTAATTCAGCTTCTTACTGAATATGTTTTAAACTTCTGAATGTTTTCAGTAACTAGGATAATAAAACTTGAAAGGATGCAATGCATATTCATGAAGAAGATCTATCCATTGAGTCATCTATTGCATCCAAACTATTCAGAGTTCTTGAAGCTTTACTTTGTTATTATAATTATTTTTATTTATTTATTTATATTTTATTTTTTGGAGGTTGAGAGGAGAAAACATTATTCAGGCGTTTAGGGCTTTCCATAATCAGATAATCCCTGACAATCTCAATTTAGTATTCATGTCCCTGTAATAGTAATACCTGAAATAATGGTTTACTCTGCATATGGAAGTACCCCAACTATTGCTTAAGGGTGGTTGTTTTATATTAAAGCAGCTAGGATATATACAGGGTACCATTAAGAGTTAAAAATGCTACATCCTTATGCCATTTTAGAACAAAACCAGATTGCTTAATGGCTGAACATAGTGTAAATCATATTAGCCTACTGGGAACTAGAACTTCCAGACTGGGTAGGATCAGCCTGAACACACTTACCCAAACTGGAACTCCAGACACCAATCATTTAATATATAAAAAACAAACCAAGGTTTTAGGCAATAGTCCTTTTTTAATGAATTAAAAAAAACTAAAATTCACATCCATTTAAATAGTAACCACTTGTTACAATCATTCAAAGACAAAAATTCATTAAAGATACAAGCAGATAGTTAAGGAAAGCATACTACAGCAACTCAAGCATTATTTACATATAAGTTAACTTTATCATTATGCACATATACACTGTTATATAATCTAAATAACATTTTTACATATAAAAACTCTTTTGTGTATTAAAAATAATGGTGATAACCATAGTCAGAGAGTTTGCAGCTACGTAGTGGTTATTTGCGAGATGTGCAGCTACCTGTATATGTAAATAAGCTAAGTGCAATGTATTACTGATGAATAAAGAAAAGTGAAGGCAGTTTGTCCACTTAGGGCAAAAGCATGAAGTACCTTAAATTAAGTATTAAGTACATACAAAGTACTGCATGAATGCTGTAGGCTTTGAATTATTTCAGATGTATTCAGATATTGCAGAGGAACGCAGCTGCTCTCAGTCACTCTTGAAAGACCTGTGGTAAGTGGCAGACTGTGAAACATAGGGGGGAGGAGATAGGATAGACTGAAAAAGGGGAAACACAGCATAGGGGTGAACACAGAAGGAAAACATCAAGAGGATTATGCTGGAGGAGCTGGGAGAGGAGGGACCCAGTGTTTTTGATAGAGGATAGACCCCCCCCCCTATTTTTTCATTTTTTTTTATATAATTAGGTAATTTGGGTTGGAAGTAGGTATGAGGGTATAGGAAACAGGATAAAGGAAAAAAAGGCTGAAGAAGTGCCAACAGTAGTCCTAGATTACACAGCCTTCAGCCTCAAATGTTTCCACTTCCAGATGGTGCTGCAGTGGGGGACCCCAATGTTGAAAGCGTAGGGGCCTGTGGTGGTGTGATGGTACCAGCTGGGACAGCGTGTCCTAACCATGTTGAAGTGAGGCTTCAGTGGTCTGAATCTGTCTGTCCACTACCTGCTCCAGCACATCCTCAACTAAGTCTTAAAGCCCATATTCAGTGAAGCTTTCTAGATTGCTATGTGTTGAGGAGCCTGCAGGACCAGTGCTACCACCCCGACCCTGCGAGGATGTCCCCGGATGAGTAGAAGGTGAATGCTCCTTAACCTGGGAGGCATATGCCTGAGCTGCTCCAGAGGATTTTGAATCTGTAAAAAAAGGAACATAAACAGGAGAGAAAGAAAATAATAAATGATAAAAGAATGTTATAAAAATAACAAAAAAAAAAAAATGGAGAAAAGGGAAGAGAAAATACACACAATAAATTCACACATCATTTTATACAGCATTCAGTTTCTTACTTTAAAGCATTTTTATTTCATTAATGTTTATCAAAGTAAAAGAGACTGTATGATCAGAGCTTTTGCAGACATTGAGATGACATTTTATGGGAAGTGCTTATGCTTCCTTGGTAGGACAGTGTTTGTTATCATGTAATATTGGGGTTTACATGTTGCAGTCTACTGCACAAACGTAAGGATCATGTTTGGGCATGATGTGCATTTGTTTACAATATTACACTAAAAACACCCTTTATGAATACTTACATTACAAAATCAGTTAAAGACAGAATACTGCACTTATATAATGATATATATCTCAGTCTTGCTTGCAGTAACATACTGAATTTACTCCATTGCTTCAGTTACTCTTCTGTACTAATTATTTATATACAAATATACAAAAGTAATAAAATGAGTTAAGGATAGAAATACTGTGCTTAATTGCTGACATATCTCACCCTTGCTTGCAGTAATGTACTGAATGTACTCTAGTGCTTCACTTACTATTCGGTATTAGTTATTTCCCTATATATATATATATATATATTTCTATATATATATATATGTATATATATATATATATATATATATATATATATATATATATATATATATATATAAATATATATACATGTATGGGTCCCCTTCACATGGTCGACTTTTCAGAAAGTCGACTTTCATATGGCTGAGACCATATGATCGACTTTTGAAAAGCCGACCATGGGAACCGCTATCTCTGAACAGTGCAGAATGGAAAATTTCCCTCTTCCGCACTGTAGTGCAATCTCGGAGTTGGTATATTTAAGTTATGGGGGGTGTGGGGGCAAAGCCCCCCATGGGGGGTGCAGGTGGGCTAGCCCCCCTGCTAACAGTTGAAAAGTGTTTTGTGTTTATTTTGCATGGTCAGCTTTTCGAAAGTTGATCATATGGTCTCAGCCATATGAAAGTCGACTTTCTGAAAAGTCAACCATGTAAAGTAGATCCATATATATATATATATATATATATATATATATATGTGTGTATTAATGAAGTCAGTTAAACACATGATACTACTTTATTCAGGCTTATCACCATCAATGAATCTGCCTATTCGCCTCTCTTGCTGCCTCCTATTATAGGTGATTTGTTCTTCAGCTATAAATAGAACACATAAAACAATTCTTGTTTACCTGTTTTTCTCCTTTTCCCCTTAACATTAATTGTTTTCCCCTTAACATTAATTGTATGATTATTATTTCTAAATCATTACATGCACTACAGTAGTTGCTTAGTATGTGTTTATTGAAACATAGCATCTGAATTATCATACTTTTCTAATATTCACTTTACTGTAAGTTATATACACAGATACTCTTTTGCTGCATTTTTTTCAATACTATGTTTTGCTTGTAATGATCTGTAAATTATATTCTCTCAGATGGTGCAGGCACACAGAAAAGTCTAGCAAGTCATGGAAGTTTTCATTTTCTTGACTGTACAAACGTGTGTCCTTTGATAGTTTTCTTCCTTAACAATGTTAAGGTATATAGGGTGATGATTTAAAAATGTATGCAAAAGTAATAGATAATATTGGTAATTTCTCAGTAAATTATGTACTGGGCATTCAACTCTGACAGAGGTGTGGTGCCTGACTGATTTCAGCCATCTTGTACGTGCAGTTATAATTGTGGAAAAGTAGCTTTCTTATACAATTAGTATAGTAAATATTTCCTGTCCTACGCAAACTGTATGCATGTAATTTAACTACTGCCTGAGTTAATGCAATATCAAATGAAAACATGGAAATGCAATTCTTTTATTTTTGTATTAATACATGAAAAAGTAGTTGTAAGTGTACTCATGCTGATCTACAGCTGTGATTTACAGGCTTATATATGCAGATTATTATTATTATGCTAATACATGTTACCTATGTATTTATACAATTATATTATCAATTAACCATTCTAAATGTTTCTATACAGATGTTGTTTTGTGTACTGATATGTTTATGCTTTTTTTCACATTATTATATATTTGCAGGTTCACATAGTCATTCTTTCACATCATTCAATTATGCAACCTTATTATATTTTTTAACCTAAGTTTAACATGACCCACAGAAAATTAAAAAAAATGTTATACTTAGGCCTTCTTTCCTCTACCTAGTCAACCCACTCAGTCACCAGAATGGGCCTACATTTCTGTAGGTCATCATAACTGTAACAGCACTGCTGTCCAGAGCATGTGATCCCTGTCACGGATTCCACGTGCTCACCCAGCTCCTTCCAGATGTCTATTTTCAGAGTTAGAACCTCTTATGCACACCTCAGTCTTTTCTAGATACAACTCCCTGAGAAGGTAGATAATTATTTTAGTCTCCTTATCAGACCAGATTAGAGCATGGCCCATGCTTTTACAGGTACTGCCATGATTAGAAGAGCCACAGCCAGAATGAAGAACGTATGAGCATGACAGTGATTCACAGATTTAGAACACCACCGTAACCAAACCCAGCTAACCAGCAGAAGCATTAGAACATGTAAGATTATTATTGACAAGGTTAGCTTGACCAACATTTTTTGTCACAAATATATTTTTAAAGTACTATATTCACATTCCGTTTATATTGCATGTAAAGACAGTATGCAATCATTATTTTTCTTTTTTATTACTAATAATTGCTACTGTTGCTGCACATTGCTTTAGCTATCTTTTTGGAAGTATTACACCTGAATGCCAGTTATTCTAATATTTTTAGTTATTTAGTATATATATATATATATATATATATATATATATATATATATATATATATATATATATTTTTTTTTTTTCCGGGGCTGCAGAAATATATACTCTTGTATGTGTGATGACCAAATTTTATTGAGTGGTTTGAGTTGAGAAGGTGTGACAGGTGATGTTAGATGGGCATAGATCATACTTTATGGTTGTGCAAACCATCTTACATATGACTCCATTTTGTTCTTTCTGAATATATTCAGATTTCAGCATATCTGAGACTATCCATGTGTTCCTGAAACATGCTGGGAAATGTTGAGAACTGCTATGGACTCTGTTGCTGACCACAGCACATTCACATGAACCAGAGATCATGACCAGCCAATAGCGAATTACATTTGTAAGTGGCTGTAAGTTTTCACGTATTACTGTGATTTATAGAAATAAACATAAAAGGGCTTAATTTGCTTACAAATGTATAAATGGACCTGCATTTCAATGAAATATTTGAATACCACCATATTAACTTGCAATTAAATTGAGTTAGGTGGCAAATGTCTTAGGAAACTGCAGATTTCTTAAAGTAAGGAAAACAATAAAAATATTAACATTTCATGTAAACTGCTTTAAAATGATGTAAAAACAGTAAACTACCTTGAATAAATGATTATTTTACTGATACAATGGTCATATTATCATAGCTATATAGTATAAAACTGTCATTTGTAAATGGAAAAAATCATTACAGCAGCAGCGGAAAATGATTATTGATCACTGATAAAGTCATTTATTTTAGTGTCATGTAGTACCTTTGCATGTATATGTTTTAATTGTGAAGTAATGGAGTAGTGAGGATCTGTTGTTGGCTGAACATGCATGTGTCCTTACTTGAAGATTTCTGAGTGTTAAAAAATGATAATATTATGAGTACATGAAAGTGTCAGGGGCTAGGAGTAGAATGACATCTGTTAAAAAGTGATTGCTTTACTCTTGTGAATATATTTATGATGCTGCAGCATTAGTACAGCATAACTTTACTTTGTTGGACTGAAATTTTGTATGTGTATATAATTATGAGGTTTGTGTTAACTTTTTATAGGAGGATAGAAGACATACATGGTCATTGTTGCGCTGTTTGAGTGACAATTACATAAAAGATTTTTGTATATAACTGTAGCCTTTTTTCATGTCTATTAATGATTAAAAACAAGGGATCATGGTAGAGAAAAGTCGTCTGGAAACATGAGGAAAACTCCATCCTCATGGCAGTCTTTAGGACATATAGAAAACATCTCTTTGTTAAAGGGAAGCCTGAACATGCTGAGATGACAAAAGCTTGGAATCAAGTTGTCCTGGACATTAACTCAGTGGGTGGCAGAAATGGCACATTAACCCAGTGCAAGAAGAGGGCAACTGACATGGTAGGGTATGCTAGAATCAAGGTGAGTCAGGATGCAATTGCCCATACTAGTAATGGGGGGGGGGACTAGAACAATTATCCCATTAACACCAGATGTTTTTTCTCCATGCATGAGGATAACTATGACACAGAAGATGATGACACTGGAATAATCAGAGGTGGTGTGGACACAGGCTGTTTCCAACGTCTGCAGCAACAACCATCTGCTCAGGAAGTTTGGTTTAAAAACAGTAATATATATATTTATATAGATTTTGGTTTAAAACAGTAATATATATTTATAGAGAGAACTGAATGCTGACAAGGAATGATTACATTAAACACATGACAATTACTTGTGTCTTTCGGCTTTTCCCGGTTAGGGGTCGCCACAGCGGAACTCCGGTCTGCTAATGATTGGCAGTTGATTTTTACATGCTGAGTTGCCAGCCCTAATGCACAACCTTCAACGAAGGTACGCCCATTCACGCATGTCTCCATGCAGAAGACGCTCTAGCTGAGAGTCGAACCGGTCAGTGTCTTACTGTGAGGCGACAATGCTACCGTAGCACCACCATCGCAGATAAACACATGACAATTACTAATTACTATTAATAGGTGAACCTTCTATATCTGCAAAGAATGACAATGAAGGCTGTGTGCATGGTAAGTATCCCCCACACCTCCTTTATAAGCATACAGTACTGTAAGGTATTTCTTTATTAGTAATGTTTTGAAATAATTTTTTGCAGGATCAGCAGCAGAAGTAAAGAGTTACACTATACCAATAAATTTGGTGGATATCAATAGCAGAATGGCTGTTGATGGTGATGATAACAGTTATATTTATGAGGCAGCCTAAAGAAAGTCTCATGCAGTACCCACATTTAATGGCAGGATCTCAAACCCACAACATGTCAGAACTCTGCAGGAAGTGACAGTGCATCACAAATTCAAGCACATGCGGACATCACACTCATGTTTTCAGAGGGAGAAAATCCATGCACCTTTATACCAGTATCTCTAAACAGAGATGAACACTTTCAGGATGACGACAGACATTCATAGGTGACAGTGTCCACAGTGTTACCTTTACAAAGGAGAGGTAGGCACAGGAATTTGTTACAGCTACTCCAGCACTGCCTGCCCATCAGCAAATGTGTCATGACAGAATTATTGCTCAGTGCACTGCCACAGAGAATCAGATGAAAATGGTCAGAGTACTCCAGGGTATGTGTGAGGATTTCCCGCACTATTTGAAAATGGCACAGAGTAGGGATAATGCCATGATCACAAAGACACATATCATGGTGGCACACCAGGCATCTGTGGCCACCTCCATTAGTACACTAGTTGGTAGTTACCAGACTCAAATAGGAGTCATTCTTGGAAGGGGAAGGGGACAGGGTACTGACTAGACAAATGAGGCAAATTACATGACATTACAAGTGCTTCTCAAGAAAGTACTGTAATTAGTCGGGGAAGCAAGCACAACAGGTTTACCAAATCAGCATTCATCTACACCTAGCAGAACCTCTCTTTTCATGTCCTGATTATGTTCACACAGCACTGCCTGATTGTTGTCTGCAGGATTCCCTGCATTAAATAGGTCATGACATCAGACCGACTCAACATCCAGCTCTCATGACAGCCCCTTTTCAAAATCATTTGCACTATCACCTAGTCTATCTTTAGGAGATGCTTAAGACATATTTGAACTTGACCTAATGTGATTCAAGTATGACATTGCTATTACAATTTCACCTTCATAAGCACAGGTTAACATTTGACTCCAAAGGGAATAAATTATTTTAAAAAAGGGGGAGGGTGCTTTGACACTTTAATACTTTATGCATTTAATTCTGGTAATGGTACTATTTAAAACCTCAGGTAACTGTGGAAAGAAATTTGTATGACATAACATAAGGTTGCAGTCATTAACACCAATGTTCTATGCATTACCATTCTTACAGCTGGCAGTTACCTACAACTTAAAAGCAGTCATACTCAAAATTACAGATTAAAATGAGTATCCTGCCATGTAAACAAACATTGCTGCCATGTCACCCTCACCACTGTACAAAAATCACAATATATTTTGTCTCTGAAGTCACAAATTATTGTGTATGAAAAAATAAAATAATTTTATGAGTGGTAATTCAACAGATACATAACTTAGAAAACACTGCATAATATAAAAATATGATATGCTTTCATTCAAATACAAGGTATGAACTCATGTTAAATATTGAATTAACAGTTTTATACCACTTGAGGGCATTCAATATGTACTTACTTAGGTAAAATAACTCAACAGACTGTATTGTGTAAAGCAGTTAATTATAATTATTCATTATTTGATGCCTTACACATCACTGAACAGGAGTCAGTTAGCACTCGTGGGACTATAAGAAACAGTAATATGAGTAACTGTTCTGAAAAAAATATGTCAGCTGAACAGTGACATCAGTTCATGCACCACACAGCATAGCTCACAGATATCACTGCACGCATTAATTGTACTCTTCTGTGTTTTTTTACAAGAAAGGAAACATTAACCTGAATGTCATGGTCTATATTTATTTGCTAGACACCACCTCTTTACCTGCACAGCCATATGCCATGCATGAGTCAGCCAAATGGGGTAGCTTACCACTGCTGCCAGTTGGTCGTTAGTCACAGTAGGACTGGAACTTGCAGCTGCAATGACAAGAACGCTTGTCTATTTACCTACTCAACTGAATAAACTACTTGAAACTTCAGCAAGGTGTCTATTCTTCCCACAAAGAGGGTATTAGAGACAGAGTCTCCTAGATCTGCTAGCTAAAGTGATGTTATATGGACTAATCCTTTCTTACTCTGTTTTTTGTCAGTCCTGTCATCCTTTGGGTCACAGGTAACATACCAGACCTGACTTGAGCTTTCTAGATTACCCCTGTTTTCCCCTCTCTTACTAGGGAAAATTCTCTGCCTTACTCTAAACTTCGATCTACGTTGTGCACTCATTTCTGCAATATGTCTTGCTAAAGCATTATTGACAACCTTCTGCTTTATAACTGATAGATGTTCAGATATTTGCTTTTTTAATTTCCTATTACTCTTTCCTGTATAAAAAAACTTGTACAAGTGGCACAATCTGCTTGATAAATATTATTTTTAGAATTGCATGGAGTAAATAACTAAACCAAAATCTCTTTTTACTCACAGGATGCAGAAATTCAGTATCAGCCAAACTACACTTGCAATAAGAACAATTATAACAAGGATATGTACCCTCCCTTCTACTTTCTATACCAACCTTTACCAGATCATACTCCTTATAGCACAACTGTTTTAATTTGTACATTTTTATAGGTGAAATCTGGCTTATCACCACTCCATTTCTAAATTCTGGCATTACAGTAAATATTGACCAGTTATTCTGAGCAATATCTATAAGCGTATTTCTTCTTAAGCTATACTATTTTATGTAATGTAATTTAACCATATTTTTATCCCTATATACTATTCTTTTTCTGAAAAATAAGGTCTTGTCTGACCTTGGTAATCTCCAAATCCATAATGTGTCACATCATTAAGCACTTTAAGCTCAGTTTTCAAATTCACATCTCATCTCCAATACTTGTGCTAAAAAATTACTATCATCCGTAGTTAGCCTGCTTGCTGTCACAAACTGACCTTCAGCTATCCCTTTATGCACACACACACACACACACACACACACATATATATATATATGTGTGTGTGTGTGTGTGCGCTCGAGCTTTCTTCCTATTAGTTTCTACATTATTTCTTTCTTTTCTAATAAATATATATAGAAAAATTAATTTCTACCTCAGATGAATTAAGATTAAAAGTTCAAAATTCTGTACTACAGTTCAAATACTGTACAAATCATTCACATTTCTTGCACCATTCTTCCAAATTATTAATACATCATCCACAAAGCACCTATAGAAAGGTACATTATTAATGAGTGGGGCTAACCCTTTGTATACAAATCTCTCTTCCCGTTCACTAACAGCTATATCCATATAAGTATTGACCACTGAAGTGCTCATTGCTACACCTAAAGACCAATAATACAATTTTTCATTAAATGAAAACATATTACCATTTAAAACAGTGTCTAAAACAGCAGACAAAATGTTTCTATTCTTTTCCACGTTAAATCAAAGGTGTTCTCTTACTGCTTGCATTCCACATTGGTTAGGTATCATTGTAAATGACAAATTAATGTCTACTATCACCAGAATGGAATTATTTATCTCCACTTCTTTATGCCATTCAAACAGTATTTTTTAAAAAAAAATCTTTAGTTAGCTTTTAACATGTTTTAAAAATGGTCTTAAACCATCTTCTAAATAACTTGTGATTGACTGTGGCCCATTACTCCAGTACAATAGGCACATAGGTGGATGCAATAGATCTTATGGATTTTTGATGAACCATATATTGCTGGTATCTTTGGACAAGCAACATGCCTAAAATTATATAGATCTATAAATACATCAATCTGTGCTTGAAAATAAAACACATTTCTCGCAGAAAAAAACAATATTATTCAAAAGGATGGATTTACTTTAATGATGTAATTAATATCAGTTAAAATGTATTTATTTCATTGCTATCAGATAATCTACCTTATTCAACAATACTAAAGCTCCTCCCTTGTCTGATTGTTTAATAATTAAATCTGGATTATTACATAGGTTAGTAAGTGAATCATGTTCACGTTTAGTTAATTTAAAACATTTAGAAGACCATGAAGTATTACACAACTCATATATTTGTTTTTTGAATACAGTTTGAAATGTCATTATTACTGGCTAACAGGAGCAAACATGCTCAAGTACTTACAACACTGAGTAATAGTGGCAAATTCATTCAGAAACAGTAATTTTAAGTTTAAATTCCATGTAAAGAATCTCAGTTCAATTAAAGCCTCAATTAGTCTATTACCACATGAAGGGGTAAACTGGAGATTCTTATTTAAGAGTAACACGTAAGTGGCTGTAAGTTGAAAATCACATAAATTCACTACAAATGACAAATTTTCTACTTGTTGCTTGTCGAGTGACTGCACATCTGTGGACCTGTGAACTTTCCTTTTTGGTTTCCTTCCTGTCTTTTTCTTCTTCTGCCTCTTGACACATCTCTTTTCCTCAAGTCTCTTCTTTTTAGGAGTATTGTCTTGATCGTACTCTGTAGGGTCTCAAAGCCTTCACTCATAAGTGAGCTGGTTGTGACTTTCAGTACACGTTCAGTATGCTCTATTTGTGATGCTCCACACTCAACATTTGTCTCACTTCTAGGTTGCACCTGGGCCTGCCCAGCAGTTCATATTGGTTCTGTCAAGGCCGGAACTTCCTTTTGGTGAACAGGACTCTCACTGACATCCAAATTATACATGGACTTGCCATCATAGTGATTAAAAAACATCGTGTTTGTTTAGAAACATTGTTAGGCCATGAAAAAAATATTTCCTTTCCTATAACTGTTGACATCTTTAATCAGATTTTGTTTTTTAGTTTGTTCCAATCTCTGCTCAAATTTATCAAGTGTTTAGGCATGTTATTGTACACTAAAATATTATTTTGAAAGCATTACATGGCCACAATATTACTTGCTAATGATGTAATTTCTTCAAGCAAGTTTTTTCCACAGCTATGAAAAAATATTCATCAACACCGTATAATATGTAAGTACAATTCTTGCCATTTATTAAGTAACGTCAGGTAGGTTTAACTAAAAGTCGGCATCTTCAGGATCCTAATACATTGAGGTGCAATTCCAATCTCCAAATAAGCTTGAAAACTTAACCTTTGCCACATTATAAGACTGTACTTTCTTTTTCAACTAATAAATTCAGTGCTGAAAAATTGACAGTCTGCATCTATCTGTTTTCTCAGAAGAGCCTCTCATTATGTCCTTCAATAAGGGATTTGAAAGAACAAGTAACCAGTTCAAATGACCATTCATACTCGTACCTGGCTGCATATCAGGAACAAATTATTAAGATATATCGACATTCAGTGTCCACCTTAAATAAGGAAAGTCCAAAAGTAATAGCCAAAAAATAAAAGAAGCTGTATACTGGAATTGAACAGTAGATTCAAATTGAACATACCAACACAAAGTGGAACTACAAACACCAAATGTTTAATATATGAAAAACAAGCAACACTTTCTGGCAATAGCTCTTTCTCAATGTATAGAACAACTAAAATTCAACTCCATGTAAATAGTAACCACTTGTTACAACCAACCAATCAGAGATCAAAATTAATTAAAGACGCAGACAGTTAAATAAACATACAACAGTAACTTAAGCATTATTTACATATAAGTTAACTTAATTATTATGCACATATACATTACTATATAATCTAAAACGTTTTTCACATAAAAAATTTTACATATTAAAAATATATAGCAATAAACATTTCACTTAAAAATTCTTTGTGTCTTTTTCAGCAATGGCTTGATACTAACTAAAAATAAGCCTTGTTTTTTTATCTGCACTCAGGCTTGTAATCCAGTTGTACTCTGCTACTTCAATATCAAGTAAAGCACCCTCTCTAAATTTTACTTTTAATTTTAATTAAACTTAAATGAATGTGGTGCGCCCATTTCAACCATATGTTTTGCTAAAGCATTATTAATACCCTACCACTTTGCATCTGATATATGTTCGGATACTTGCTCCTTTAAGTTATGATTACTCATTCTTATATAAAATCTTGCTGACATGCTGGCTCATCTATCATAAATGGGGGGAGGCACCTCTGATTCACTGTTTGGGTAACATCTAAAGAGAACACTAGGTTTTCCACCCACAGAGCATTGGCCTGTTGAGCGCATGCTGTTTTTTCTACAAGTGAACTGGCTGGGGAAGTCAGCATGTGAAGGCATTACTCTCATAGCAAGGAAACATTCAAATGGATTGTGAAAAAGCCAGTCCATCAGATTTGAAAGCTTGCCTGATCTCTCCCACCTGACTCTTGCCATAGAAAGAGGTATGAATGAGGTAATTAGGCACCTTAAAGAGGACTGAGTGGGTCACAAGACTCTTGTTTAACCAGAGGATGCCTGGCTCTCATTCCTGAAAGAAAGACTGGGTCATTTGAGGAAGGGTAGTGGAGCAGGTCCACTGTTGGAGCAAAACATGTAAATCCAGTTTTCCAGGGCACAAGCTCCACCATGTCCCTTCAATGAGTAGTCAGTTTTCTATATTCCATTTTACCATTGCTCATCAGAAAGTGCAGTTGGTGTAAAGAACACTGTAATTACAGTTACACTATACATGGCTTTGGAGATGTTATAAGGCACTTTGTTGTTAAAACAGACATGGAGTAAAGTTCAGGCATGGTTTACTACATAGATTTTACCCATACCAATTTTGCAACTTGCAACACTGTAGACTTTGTTGCCACTCCTAAAAAGTGAAACAAATGTGAAGACTGTTGAGGGCAAAAAGGTTTTCTCCTTCTAATACATGAGATTGTAGTCTAAAATACCAACGTACCCTGACTACTGTAACTAAATTAGGTAGGTTATGTGAAGCATAATGTGTTTTATAATCAAGTGGTGTTTTATAATTTACAGCTTCAATAAATATTTGAAAGTCTTCTGAATGTTATACTGTACATTTACAGCCTAATGACACTTAATATGATCAGTGTGTCTGCACATCACTTCACAATTAGGATAAGAAAATCAAATAAGTGCTTTATTGCTTACTGCAATAGCATGAGATAGTAAATGGTCACATACTATGCCATTTCATCATTTGGGTAATCTTAATATGAAATTGTAAGTCTTTTGCTAATCGATTAAATTAATTTTAAATGTAAACTGTATTAGCGAGTAAATATTTAATTCAATTAGTTTAACTGTATGTGTGCTCAAGTGCCCTAGAGACAAAACTAATTATTTCTGCGTAACATTCAAAACAGAAAGTAAATACAAAGCTAAGCCCTGCAGTATAATCAGTGGAAGATTATTTTGTAATGCTTTAATCCTTAAGCCTTAAAGCTTTACATTATCTGATGAAATCAAGGAACAGAATTGTTTGATGATTTGTTTAAGTTAAGCATGTATTCTGCTATATATTAAGCTGCGAACAAATAAACATTATAACCGTAGATAGTTATGAAAGCATATTTTCATGTTCTGTCATAAACATTGCATTTTAAATGCTGCTTCTGAAGTTATGATTGTCAGTATGAAACTGCATTCCATTTAAACATAGTGATAATGAAATAAATGTAGGAATCAAGTCACTTCAAACAAAAATACCTAGTACTTTACCACATCAGACACACTGGAACTCAAAATACATGTTTATACTGAAACAACATTTTAGAATTTATTGCTCCCTATTCCCACTTCATTGGTTAGTGTCACACTTTTCTTGATTCCACTGTCAGTGTTTTTGGCATGCCATATTAAACCTAATTATAATAACAGCTACATATATACATACATACAAATGTTTCAAGCATAGGCATTAATGCCCTTTTAGCCTGCCACTATACCAAACACTTGTTTCCATAATAAGAATCCAGGCTGTTCTTAAAAATATCTAAACTAGTACTTACATTAATGTAATTTGCTCTCTCAGAGAACCAATTAGTACACTTCTCATTCCTATAGTATCTTATACATAGGTTGTCTGATGATTCTCTGCTACTTTTTGATAAATCCCCTATATTTCTGAATAAGATCTCCCCTTAGATATCCATAAGAGATACTGTACAAATTCGGATATTTCAGTCTTTCATAATAAGTTAAATTTTCATATCCATGGAGGCTCTTGGTATATTTCTGCTGTACTCTTTCCAGTTTACTCATGCTTGTTTCTTATAAGGTTTCAGTATTGTTATTCCATACTCAAGTTTGGGTTTAATTTAATTAACAAACAATAACTTCATCATTGCTGATTTCCTAGACTTTATAAATCTTTCTATACAACCTATAGTTCTATAACTATCATTAACCAATTGGTTGATATGGTTAGAAAAACTCAAAGCTCGATCTACCCATATACCCAGGTCCTTAAATGAATCTATAGTTTCAATCACTATATGCTGTATTAAATATTCACCTTTCAATTTATGTCTCCCACATCTCATATACTTAGATTTTGATGTATTTATTAAGTTATAAAATAGGCTACTGCGAAGAGTTAAACAAGCTACATTCTGAACACATAAGTCAATATAAACCGTTAAACCAGTTAGTTAATTTAATTTGCCTTATGTCAAGTCTTTCTTTGATGTCTTCTTTGTCATTTAATAGTTGTAGACAGCTTTTCCCAGTGATTTGTGCTACTGCTCATATAATGGAGTCTTGCAATACTTTATTTCATTATCCTATTGGTGAATGAAGTTCGAACTCTCGAGCTTCAGTTGCCCAAGGTTCAACCCTGGTGGAACTTTCTTTTGCTTCCAAGATGGCCCTATACATAAGTTGGGTGGCATCTAATGACATGCCGTCATCAGGGGAAGGGCAGAAAGCAAGCCTTCTCTAAACAGCTCTACCAACATCCCATGAATGCTACTTCCCTCTCATGATGGCTGGGGGGACATGCCACCAGTTCTGCAACCATGTCACACTCAGCCTGTCCTTTCTCTGATTCCTCTGTGTCATGGGTATGTGCAACCCCAGACTGTACCTGTTCATCACCACCATCATCGTCAGAGACTATCAATGCCCTGACATCAGGCTGTAGGAGATTCACAATGCCAGTGGGGGCTCACCTGTAACTATAACAATAAAACACAAAAAAGAAGAAATACAAGAAAACACAGTCAGACATATGCTACCTAAACCTGAGTAATACAATAATAGGTGCAAGTGAACTCAACATTTCAATCAGGTAGATTTAAAGATCTATCTAACAATCTATATATGTGTGTGCGTGTGTGTGTGTGTGTGTATATATA
The DNA here is from genome assembly GCF_019279795.1 of Protopterus annectens. Taxonomy (NCBI): domain Eukaryota; kingdom Metazoa; phylum Chordata; order Ceratodontiformes; family Protopteridae; genus Protopterus; species Protopterus annectens. Next base: position 676,917,116 of record NC_056735.1, read on the forward strand.
TATATATATATATATATATATATATATATATATATATATATATATATGTGTGTGTGTGTGTGTGTGTAAAGAAAATGAAAAAAAAGTATGGCCATACCATGTGTAGGTCATGGTATCTCAGTACCAGAAGTACCTAGACATATAAAATGGAGACTGATAGAGGTACAATAAGCATTAAATAGAATATGGGTCATGAAACACAAGTACTTCTTATTCTAAAACTAAATTTTATGCAATATCTATCTTTATATATATATATATATATATATATATATATATATATATATATATATATATATATGTGTATGTATTTATAATATATGTCATAGCTAAAGCATCAACAGATCAACAGCAGACACTTTGTGACTGTCCTCCAACTCTGCCTCCACATCCTTCACAGCACTGGGCAAATCCTCTGAGCTACCTAGATCCCTTACACTTGACAGGAGCTTCTCCATCTCAATAAATGGTGCTTTGATGGCTGGACCACTCCCAGTAGCTCTCCATTTTCTTGTAACAGCCATGGCTATCTTTCTGGCATTTGCAATCATATCACTAGCATGATGTCTTGTAGTGGTAGTCATGGCCACCCACAGCATTCACATCATCAACCATCTTCTGCCAGACATGGTCACAGAAGGGCATGTTGGCTAATGTTGTCAGTATGATGCATGAGCCATGTTGATGGTGGGCCTTGCCCATAACCTCATTCTCAGAACCTGAAAATGCAGGTTTATATGCCCTGGAGAGTTTTGGCACCATATCCTTGTACTGAAGTAAAAAAATGCTATCAGGAAAATCAGTAGGGCCTGAGTATTTAAAAGCTGATCTACAATAGGCAGAAACAATTATCACTCAGACATCATTATTAAAAACTCATAAGTAATGTGTAGATATAAATACAGAAATCTCACCCATATATGTAAAATACCCCAACCCCTGCCCTCAAAATAACAGAACTGAATAAGGGGAAATAACATTTGGTTGGTTATGTCTAGAATATATAATAGTATTAATAATGAAGCAAGTCTATGGAATTTCACTTTTAAACTAAAATAATCTGGTCAGATGTGTCAATAATTCTAAGGACATGGGCAGAATACAACTTTTGTTTGTTAAACTTATGTTACAAAGAGAACACTGCAAAGTATAAGCAGCAATCAGTTACATAATAACAAAGTACAAAGTGAAAGCCTCCTGCAAATAACCCATATCATGCACAACCACGATGGCAAGAACATAGCACATTTCATAATAGAATAAAAGTTATGGCAGGCCTATACACCAATCTTTTGCCATATAGCATTTTCAGAAATTATACTTTTGACAGTTAAACTTCTAAGTTAGAAATGTGTTCACATCTTCAGAGAAATATTTCCAGGGGCCCATGTAATATAAGTAGGGAATCATTGCAATAACAAAAAAAGTGATTCACCTTCATTACAAACCCAACTGTGAAAAGTGCAGACCTCACTTAATTTGTTAGGAAAACATATTGAATCTTAGCTGTAAGCATTACTTGTAAAAAACATAACATACTTTGACAGAAATTGTAATGCAGTATTTTAGTTTTGAAGCACTTGGTAAATCCAAGCAGTCTTCCCTACCAACATAGAAGTTCCTTAACCCCAGGTTGTGTTTATATCATGTAGATTAACCTCTCTGGACACGTGGGATATGTAAATCAGGTGACAGCTCATTGGCATTCTGAAATCACTCAATCTGCTACAGGTAATGGTCAGGTAAACATGGTTTGAGCACCTACATGATGCCATGCACATGCTCTAGCAGTCAAAGAAGAAGTATTCAGAACTGTTGCTAGCTAATGCCTTGGAATTGTGACTCATTAGCAGTAGTACTCAACTAATTAAGTCTTTAACACTCCTGCTACTGTAATGTACACTTACAGAGGGTGTGTTAGACAGCTAAGTTTTTATGACATTTGCTGACTTAGGAGATGTGTATGCAAGTCTAATGAATATACAACGTAAACATGCAAACAAAAACATTCTAATTTATTGAAAATTATAATGCAAGCATGTTACGTATGCATCAAAAGTGAGTAATTATCACAAAACAAAGCGAATAACACACTGTTGTATTGCAAACACTTGTTTGTACTGTGACATGCTTCAATAACCTAACTTTTGTAAATATATAATCCAGCAAGACTTCTACTGTGAAATGACAAAGGCTAAGTGCGAAAACATGGGCTCCCTAAATGTAAAATGTTTAAATGACAAAACAGACTATATGTGTTGTACTTTCCCCACCTCATAATGTCAGTGTTGATCTGGCAAACAATGTTAATCTTGTCAATGGTTTCATGGTTCATTTCTGCAGAGAATACTATATGAGTGACATTAATGTTAACGTTCTAATGGTAAAAGACCAAAGAACTGAGAAATCATTACACTGGTTCAGTTTTTTTGGCTTCATCCTCTGCACAATGCTTGGCAAAGATGCATTAGTGACTGTCATTGTTGACTATCACTGAATGATGGCTGTCTTCTAAAGGCAAAAACTCTGAAATTTAATTCAGTGCCATCAGTAGTGCAAATGAGACTGGCACTGTTGCACTTTAAACAGAACTCTGGACGTAAAAAAAATCCCATATATAGCTCTCCACTTTGGCTGTTTGTCTAACACACTTGATTTGGGTCAATTGGCCATAGAACATTATTAAATTATTGTCACCTACCATTAATGTGGTGACTATCCGAGTTCCTGAAATTATTTGTACAAATACACAGTTATCTTTTGAAGACATGGATAGCTATGGTGCTCTCCTACTTCTACCCTGCATATTCCTCTAGTCTTCCTCTTGTGTCCTACCACCTTTGCTTCCTTTTTCACTACTTTTCTATAAACCACTTTTCACACATTTAATCTAGTTAAAAAATAGAATCACACACCAAACATGTCGACAGAGATGGCCCATAAACAAGCTTCTATTTTTGTCCTCAGCATTTGCATGATGCTTGGCTTTGCACATCAGTGGTACATGATGGTAAATGTCACTTCATGGACTATGCACCTGCTGAAGATTTTACATTCAGCTGGACTACTGTGGTTCTCATCGCACTATTGTATTTAGCCTCCTGCACTATAGAAATATACACTGATAGCACTGTGAGGAAACATTTTCAGTTATATGTTTAATTGCTTGCAGAATGTAATGTACACCTTATGTGATGTTAGAATTCTTATTACTATGATGAAGCTTGATATCTACATTCTACCTTGCTTCAGTCTTTTATCACTGCCCCTTCAAATGTGTGTTTTTAACATAAAATGCATGAATTCCTGTGTGGTGTACTCAAATAATGCTTAGGCCTGTAGATTGCATTTGCATTGTGGCAAGGGTTTGAATCCAGAAGTATGACAAACATTACTATTTTTTTTATATTAATGTCATTTGTGGAAGGGCTGGCCATGTACATTATTAAACAACCCTTATCCTGCTTAGGTCTTAAACATGATTCTTTTATCTTACCCCTATCTGCTTATCCCTTGCTCTGTATGTGAAAACTTCCACTCTGAATGCAGTATAGCATCATGTGAAACACTTAATTATACACAGCATGGCATAGTTATTATGATGGCAATCCTAAGATTAGCATACCACAAAGGTGGCCAAATATGGCCCATAAACATAAAAAAAAATTATCTTGCTCTCTCTCTGTCTCCCTAGCTCTGAAGGATACTTTCCAGCTATATGTGCAGGATATGTGGTCAAAACAAGGATGAATATGTGTGTGTGGGGCAAATTATATAACATTAGGCACAGGTTGCATGAGGATCACTACAACATGCCTTAAACATGAGGACAGTTGGCAAATAGAGGACAGCAGAAGTATGCCTCTGTACCATGCATACAATAAATTTAGTACAATGATATTGAAACATTTAAATGATAACACATATAATGTTAACATGACAAACATCTGTTCTGAAATGGCTCATAATAAAAAAGGTGGATATGTCTCTACTGTATATTTGGGTTAAAATAGGCATGGAGCATCAAGGACAACTGCGGATTCCCCTTATAAGTTCAGACACCCATATAAAAATTACCTTTGTGCTTATACTTTGCCATTGTTCATGGAAATGTGCTTGTCAGTGTTGCACTTCAGAAAGTTATTTTTGCAAAAAAATAATGTCAATGGCTTGTATTATTTATATATGTTTTAATGGCTTGTACTTAACATACAATATACCATAATACAGTCTAAACGCTACGTATTGTAAATTATGTTTGCACTCCAACACATTATAAATGCAAATGATGTACAATGGTGTGAGATCTTTGGACACATACTTGCTGATTGGTATGAAGTAGTATGCATTCATATGTTTGACATGTATGTTTTGTATTGATATTGCACATTGTACAATCATTAAGAAATATTGAGAATGACACACCAGCTAATAAAGATTTGCATGCCATGATCCTGTACTGAACAGTCAAGAATGCTTGGTTGTCACTTCACTGTTTGACAGCTGTGCTTATTATCCATCATATACATGGTCAATATACCATAATGTGAAACAGCTACATATCAGTCATACTACCACAATGCCCATGAATGAAATGATCTAGGAGTTATCTGACGAAGTATGTAATTAGTTGTGATAGACACATTACTGTTTGGTCAGCTTGTCAAAATGTATAACTTTATATCCAGTCATGTGATTCATAATATCTGTTCTGCAACACACTTATCCTTTCAAATATGCAGTATCTCACACTCATAGTCAGACTCATGCTGTGGCACTTGCAGTTGATATAATACAGTCTTGATAGTGTACCTTAGGTAGGTGTTTAAGTCCAACAGTGGCTAACTGGTATGAGTGTGTGTGTGTGTGGGTGTGTGTATGTGTGTGTGTGTGTGTGTGTGTGTGTGTGTCTAGATCTAGATAGGAATGGCTTCAGTCACAGATCTGATGTGTATACTTCCAGTCAAGAAAAACGTTTACATTAGGAGAAGGGTCCCCCATCAGTTTCTTCTCCTTTTAGCTCAAGCACCAGCTCTGCAACAGACTGATGATTTCATCCTTTCAAATATGCAGTATTTCACACTTGTAGCCATACTTCCCCCACAATACTGGTGGTTGATACAAGATACTCTAGATTATGTACCTAGATGGGTAGATGTTTAAATCCAGCAGTGACCCCCTTTACTCAGTGTGTGTGTGTGTGTGTGTGTGTGTGTGTGTGTGTGTGTGTGTGTGTGTGTGTGTGTGTGTGTGTGTGTGTGTGTGTGTGTGTGCATGTGTGTGTGTGTGTGTGTGTGTGTGTGTGTGTGTGTGTGTGTGATTCTAGATTTAGGTAGGAAGGTCTTCAACCAAAGATTTGATCTGTAGATTCACACTGGGAGAGGGCTCTCCTTTCACATTTAGTGCACGCATCTCCTTTGCAAAACAATGGTCATGCAATCCTTTCAAATGTCCACTGTTCAACCTTTGCAGTCAGACTTTGCTTTTGGTGATGGCAGTTGATAATATGCATGCTGATAATCACTTGTGTCAGTGTGTGTGTGTGCGTGTGTGTGCGCGTGTGTGCGTGCGCAATTCTAGATTTAGGTAGGAAGTGCTTCAACCAAAGATTTGATCTGTACTTTACACTAGGAGAGGGCTCTCCCATCACATTTAGTGCAGATATCCCCTTTGCAAAACAATGGTCATGCAATCCTTTCAAATGTCCACTGTCCCATCTTTGTAGTCAGACTTTTCCTTTGGTGAGAATATGCATGCTGATATTCACTTGTATCAGTGTATGTGTGTGTGTGTGTGAGAGTCTAAATCTATGACGGAAGGGTTTCAACCACAGATCTAATCTATAAACTTATACTGGGAAAGGCCTCTCCATTACTTTCAGTCCCTTTTCATCCACATATCTGGTTTTCTAAACACAGATGAGGCCATCCATTCAAATATGCCCTATCTCACCCATGTTGTAAATCCTCTCCTGTGGCACTAGAGATTGATACAATGCTGTCTAGCTTTTAGATTTAGGTAGACAGGAGTTGAATCTGGCATTCTCTAAACATTGCAAGTGTGTTTCTATAGTCATAGGGATGACTGGATTATACAACACGTTATGTTTGTACCACCACTCATGCACGATATTGACACAGGGAGAAAAGTCACACTACTCTTTCACTCACTTTTAAAGCACACATACACCTTACAACACAATGATGATGTCATGCCTTCAGATATGTTCTGTCTCACACTTGTAGCAAGTCTTCACCTGTGGTGCATATGGTTAATACACATTCCTCTAGAATGTGGACTCAGCTATGCAGCTAAGCAAATCCAGAAAAGGCCAACATAGTGTGAGTGTAGTAACATTAAACACTACCTTATTCAACTTTCCCACAAAATCTTTCCATCATTTTCAGGTCAGACATAGGCCTTTCAACACATTGATGATTTCATCCCATTAAAATATATGTTCTTTGACCTTATGGTAAGACATTTCCAGATGCATATGCAGTTGATACTGAGATCTATAGCACATTGACTTAGGTAGGTGTTCAAATCTGAATGTATATGTGTAAAGCATTATTGACTGATATAGGTGTGGCTTACCTAACAAATGGTAATATGGTTAACTATCAGTTGTGAGAACAATAACATGGCTAAAGCCTTTTGATTCCTCAAAATAACTTTTAGGACATCCCTGACCATTCAAAACATGGCTTTGTTCAGACCTTGAAGAATATTCTTTCTGACAGCTATATATTAAAGTTTATGACAAAAGCAGGTAATACACAGCTCTCTAAACTGTGGAACTTGATAGACAGGGGTTTGAATTTGGTAATGTATGTCTGTCAGACAACAGTGACAGACAGTAATGGCTTATTCAAACAGTGATGATGTGGCAATCTAGCAGGTACACTTTTTTTTAGTAATCAGACTACATTTTAGGAGAGCCAGAACCATTCCAACACACTACTTATTTAACTTCTTCTAGTGTGTGCTTCATGTCACATCAGATATGATTATTTCTGTAGCATCAATAGTTGATATACAGCTCTATGAGTTATGACTTCAGGCAGATGTTTGAGTCAAGAAAGGTGTAACTACTGAGTATGTCAGAGAATGTTTACAGGCAGATTTGCTTCCCCAAAAGGAATGCTATTTATTGTATGACAATGTAAACATTTATGTTTGTCTTTTATTATTTTCATAATATAGTGGTTAAAGGCAAGAATGAATTAATCAGAGTTTTTGACGTGTGTCTTGTTGAATAGTAATCATGAAGTGTGATTGTACTTGTGTTATGATACTTTTGTGTGGTTTTGTGGTGTGTAAATTATGTTAAAGCATTCATTGCTGTACATTCTTATGAGCATGTCTGGTATAATGATGTGTTAGGTGTGCACCATTTAGCACAAAGCAGATTAAGTAATCATTATATATTAAGTAATATAATGAGATATTGTTATTTATTATTTGTCAAAACTTGATAGAATTAGCCTCTGGCAGCTCGGTTCTGCAAACATCTGATCGGTGCAGTGGAAGTAGTGTCCTATGCTTGAAAGATATAAATATTGTTACAGACCAGTCTACTGCTATTGCATGTAAAATATAAAATTTCAACAGGTCACATACTACTAGGCTTTAATGTTGAAGCTTTGTGAGTTATGGTTGTGCAATGTCATACAGGTACTATTAATATGTTCAACAAGGTGCACTTCAGAGCAAGATGTGATGTATAACATGATGCTATACTGTATTCAGAGTGGAAGTCTGACAGACATTTGTATTTCACTGTGTGTTGTGTGGTAGCTGCAGCAGGAAGGACAAACATAATATAATTATACTGTTAAAAATGAGTTCTACTCAAATCATTTTGTAATGACAGCTGAAACAGTTGCCATGTAGCTGATGTCATTGTACAATACTGCTAGCAAGAATAATTGTTTTTAGCTAAATCTGCATGGGCATATACTGAGATTCTTACACATATAACCCAGATGTGAAGGGAATGACTACACAATACTTTTGCCTTGTTTAATATGCTTGTTAGTATATGTCACATGACCATGCTCCTGAGTTTGCAACTGTGTGCATCTCCCATCTGTTATAGTTTGACATTTGTAATTATGGATTGCAGCATATTCTTCTGTTGATATGCTGTTGAAAGTGACAGTTATGTTTATGTGTCAGGTCCTTCTGGATTGCAGTTTATAAATATATGACATGTATAAACAGCCACACTTTCTACCATTCGCAACATGCAGGTAGCTGCCACAACTGAATATGTTCATAGGTTCGTACTAGGCTATCTGCCCTAGGGCATTTTTAAGCCTAGCCAGAGTGTGTGTGGCTTTCACCATCCCTTAGGATGAGAATACTATGCCCATTTTGGGTTTAGTTTACTGTGCCTCTGTCTAGTAGTGACACAGAGATGACCCGCGGGGTAAACCTACGATCTCCCATCCACTCGTCAAGATTTCTCTTGAATAGAGTTAGTGAGGGGCTCTGCTTAACATGGATTGGGATTCTGTTCCAGAGTGTAGGGAGCCTCTGGGTTATGAATCTGTCCCTCCAGCACGTCCTATTTATTTCTGTGTTGAGGTTTAAGTCTCTTGCTCTTGTGGCTCTGATGGATTTGGATTTTCTGAGGTGGAGCATGTCCATTAATTCTGGATTGGACATGGCCTTGTACGTCAGGCACAGATCACCTCTGAGTAGGCGGTATGCGACTGAATAGAGCTGGGGTTTCTTCAGTCGGGCAGCATATGACATATGTTTAATACCCTTTATCCTCTTGGTGAGGAACTTTTGGGGTCTTTCCAACTGCTGCAGGTGTCGGGTAAGATACATCCCAAATGGGGCATTGTACTCAATCATTGGCCTGATAATAGAAGAGTACAGGGGCACAATGACCTCTCTTGATCTAGATGTGAAACCCTTCATGTTTCCTCAATGGAATGTTTCCTCAATGACTAATATTATTGGAATGATTTTTCAGATTGCCTATCATATTGCTCACATTGTGCAATTACAATGAAAAGCATACTAAATGCATTTGCAATGAAAAATTTATTAATTACCTACTGTGTTATGCAATGTAATTCTATTTGTTTTATGCAGTGAAAAGTGCATTATTTACCTACTGCATTATACAATGTAATTCTATTTGTTTATCACATTGTATTTTGTTTTTTAAATTAGGATGAATGACACAATCAGAGAATTAGAACATGTAAACGTGGTGTAAGTGAATATCTAGGATTCTGTTTTCAGATTTCCTTCTGTACTTGAATTACAGAACACTGTGTTTTGTTTTGGTAGTAGAATACCAATAAGGTACACTTAAATACTCTGTAATGACAGACATAGCTCTGCCCCTGACACCAATGCTTGATTTTGCTTCAGAATTTTATTTTAAGTTATTTCTCATTCAATGTGACTTTCGTCAGTTTCATGATATGCCTTTTTTCATGGAGGGATACTTTTTCAAGTTTTACTGTGGATATCTAATCGCCTGGAAATAGCCTTAATGATTGCTGACACTGAAAAAAATACTCAATATAAGTAAAAGTTTGCTATATGCAATTTTGCTCATTAATGTGATCATTTCAGAAATTGCCTGTTTGATGTAACTTCCCATTCCCTCAACTCATTTCTCAATTCTAATATCAGCATCTGTGGACAATAGTGACATTGGCTAGAAAAGTTAAAACAAGTGAATGGAAACATATCTCTTAACCTCTTTGCTCAAGAAATATGGATAAAGCCTAAAATAATAAGGGGACAAAGGCTCAAAAAAGGGATATATTTTAAATATTGCTCATATGAAATTAGAAATTTACTATAGTAACAATGTTTATGTTAGCATACATTTTCTGCAAGATATGAAGTCTGAAACTCAAATGTTGGTTTTGCAAGACTTGTTTTCTTAGATCAGGTAAATAAATAATGGTTAAACTTGTATACTGCAATGCAGAAATTAGTTAGCTGCATTTATAGGCTGTATAACAGGAGGAAGAAAGTCATGGCAAAAATTAGGAGATGCAGCACCCAGCAGGACAAAAGGACTCCCATCAAACTAAACAAACAACTCAGAGGACAAATAAAGTCTACCAAAGACAAATTTGAGGTATGTTTGGCCTCTCAGGCCAAGGACAACCACAAAGCATTCTTTAGCTATGTCTGCAGCCACAAAGGCAATACACAATTGGGTGCAGAGCTCATTGTAAATGGAGCCACCTATACTGAGTCAGAAGATATAGCAAACCTCCTGGCTGATAAATTCAGCTTCAACTTTACCCCTCTCTTCCCATCAACCTTCTCTCAGGAAATAACATGAAATATAGCTCCCCCTACTATCACTAGGGAACAGGTCTTTAATGCTCTCTCTAAGACCAAGAACACTGCATCAATTGGACTGGACAATATCCTGGGATGCCTTCTAAATAGTGTGAAACATGACCTATCAGGGCCTCTGGAATTACTATTTAACTCTAGCCTGCAAACAGGATTCATTCCTCATGAATGGAGAAAGGCAATAGGCATCCCTCTGCACAAAGGTGGGCCATCTACTGACCCTGGAAACTACAGACCCATAAGACTCATTAGTCTTGTATGTAAAGTCATGGAAAGAATTATCATGGAGATGATCAACAAAGATATAGTAAACCTCAAGACACTGGACCCAACCCAGTTTGGTTTCGGCAAAGGTAGATCATGTGTTCTCAACCTGGTGGACTTCTTTGAGAAGGTCACCAAAGCAATGGATGAGGGCAAAATCATTCACACTGTCTTCCTTGACCTGGCCAAGGCATCTGACACAGTGCCCCACTAAGGCATTGTTGACAAACTCAAGAGGTTAGGTACAAACCAGTATGTCACCCGGTGGACAGCAACTGACTCACAGACAGGTCCCAGGCAGTTAGAATTGGGAGTCCACCTCTACAAAGAGGATAGTCACAAGTGTAGTCCCTTAGGGATTAGTCCTTTGACCTCTCCTTTTTGGCATTTACTTCTCAGATGTCAAGGCCAATGTCAGTAGTCTCTGGCTGACTAAAGTTGTGGATGATTGCAAATTAGGAGCTGTCATTGAATCTTACACTGACATAAATGTTCTCCAGGAGGGGCTGACACAGATAAACAACTGGTGTCAGAGTCATGGACTAAAACTAAATGTCAAGAAATGCATAATAGCATCCTTTGGGAAGTCATCTATTTCTGGTAACTATCATATTGACAACACACCCCTTAGAGCTGACCCAGTAGTCAGGGACGTAGGGACACACACATAGATAGTAATCTAGCCCTTGACCATCATGTGTCTACAGTGGTGAGGAAATCATTCTATGTTGCACAGCTTATAAACAAAGTTATGACATCTAAGTCCAAGGAAGTCATTGTTCCACTTATTTGGCATTCATCAGACTTATCATTGAGTACAATGCCACTTTGGTATATGCCTAACTAGGCATATCCAACAACTGGAATGTCCACAGAGGTTCCTCATTAAAAGAATACAGGGTATAAGTAAAATATCCTATCCAGACCACCTCAATGCCCTATCCCTGTATTCCTTCTCCTACAGGCTTTTGAGGGGGAGATCTATGCCTGGCATACAGGGTATTGTCAGACCCCACTCTGATGGACCTCCTGCATATCCACAAAACAAACAGCACCAGAATTATCCATTCTAAAGACTTAAACCTTGCCTGTGATATAAATAGGACCTGCTGGAGTCATAAGTATGTAACCATGAGACTATCCCATCTATGGAACAGGCTCCCCATCCATGTGAAGCACAGTTCCTCCCTAACCCAATTGAAGTACAACTTGGACAATTGGTTGGGAAACCACAAATTCATCCCTGGGTTGGCACCTATGTCTCTAATGGACACATGTAACCTGTAAATGGTTCATTTTCCAGGCCCATGCTTACACTTATCAGATTTGGGATGCATGGCTAGGCTTAAAAAGGCCCTTGTGGCCGTTAGCCTAATAAACACCTATGAACCTATGAAGATGCATTTATTCTAGGATCATAGGAGGTTACCAGGCTAATGGCCCTAGAGCCCTTACAAGCCTAGCTAAGTTTTACCCTTATTTCCATGATCAGCACCTATTGCCCCTGTCCAA